>NW_013665886.1:364199-397382 GCF_000517525.1 Limulus polyphemus
AGTAACCCAGTCAAAGTCCCGACTTGAATCCAACGGAAAATTTATTGCGAGACTTGAAGATTGCAGTGAATCAACGATCCCCATCGAACTTGTCAGAATTGGAGCAATTTTACCAGGAAGAATGGGCCAAACTTACACCATTCTATTGTGCAAAGCTGGAAGAGACCAAAAAGACTCACAGCAGTAATTGCTGCCAAAGGTGCTTAAGGGGCTGAATACTTATGCAATCAACAAATTTCAACTTATATATTTTCTTTGCAGGTTTCGGTGATATTAAACTCCCTTCAAACATAAGAGTGTTAAGTTTGATCATCAGTGTTTTGAATAAAAGCAAGTTCTTTAAACAAAAGTATTTACATTATTTGTATTTCACCAAAATGTGACATTATTGGTAGGGGTGAATACTTTTGTAAGGCACTGTAGATAATTATTAATTACCTCAGTGATATCGGCTCCTGGACTTAATGCTGCTAAAGGAACAATAGAAACCGCTGCTAAACAAGAATAAAAATTTACCGCTTATTATAACCATATTAATGCCATAATATAATTTGTGACTTCTTCGATATACTAACACTTTCTTCTCTAGACATTCCTACATCATTTATAATGAAAGTAAAATTCTTATAGCTCCCTTCAGGAGATTTAAGATCTAATAATAAATAATGATATTCTTCAGTAGTTTGTTTATATATATATTTATTTAAATTCATTAACGCTTATAAATCTATCAATTTCTCTATCTTCAAGTTTAAAAAAAAATATAAAGTAATCAAAGCTCCTTCTGATGTTAATTGAATAGTTGAATAGTAAGAATGTGATAAATAGATAATTGATGCATTTTTCTTTGTTTCTTTATCAAAAAATTTTTACTTTTTGTCTTGATTCTTTTCAGTTAAGCAAATATAAAAAACATTATTTTTGTTGACTGAATCTAAGCTATCAACATCTTACCCTTTCTTTTAAGTTCTTAGAGAGTAATGTTTTTCTCTTAAATATTTATATAATTCTATAAATATCTCTTTCTTATTTTGATTTTGATTACTGATGGATTTTAAGTCTTCTACATCATTATCATCAACGATTGTAAAGTTCTCTCGTAATTTTACACATATAGGTGTAAATTATCACAGTTTAATAGATTAGCTTTAACAACAAATTTGTTTCTATACAGTTAGATGGACCAACAACTGAAAGTCTAAATGGATGTTTAGGTAGTAAAGGATTTTGATTAAGATATTCAAATTCATTTTTTTCTTCTGTAATCTTTAATTTCTATCATTTATAAAAGTATAAGTTAGATACTTTTATCTATATGTTGAACTCTAAATTAAATACTTTTAACTCTAAGTTAAATTGTGGGTTAGACACTTTTAAGTGCAAGTTAAACTATAATTTAGATAATTTTGACTGTAAATTAAGCATAAATAAATGATCAGTGAAGAAGATAAAGAAATATGTATAAGTTCCTTAAAAAGACTATCGGAACTAAACAAGTAAGAAAGCAGGATGAAGCACAAACTTTAGGTAAAATAGAATATAAAACCCAATAACAAAGTTTGATAAACCAGTAACTCAAAAAATAGAATCTCAAGCTGTTTCTCTAAAAGATGTTCAAGAAACAAGAAGATAATTGGAAGCATTAGAAGATGCGTTTCATAACATTACAACATCACAATTCGAATATCAGTTGGAATCAACAGCTATCAAAGAACCAAAAACATATAGGGTTAATTTAGATGAAGCATTAGATGTTTCACTTTTAAAGCTACAAGATTTTGTATTTCCATTTAAATTCATAAACATGATAAAATTGAAGAAATAATTGAAAAAGCAGGAAGAGTAAATACATTTTGGTTGGTAATAAAAGGTAACACGTATAATAAAATTGGAAAATTTGAAGAAAAATAAATAAATATCCAGAAAGAAGAGAATCATTCGAAAGAAAGAAAATATGTTAGAAGAATTTACAAATTTAAAAGAAGAGGCAACAAGTCATATTACATTATGTATCGAAAAATTAAAGTCTGCAGAGATACATGTAAAGTAATAAGTTGTTAAGTTTTAATCTATGAAACAGAAAAACTAACTGATAAGTTAAGTGCAGGAAACAAAAGTAAATGTTGTATAATCAAATCGTTGATTTATTAGACACATTACTCAAAAAAGGAAAGATAATGAATAATGAAGTCGAAAAAATAAAAAGATTTTAATATATAATAAATGAGTTATATTAAAGCGAGCGTGTATTTAAATGATGGTAAAAATAATTAAAAATAACAAACAAATAGCAAGAAGCTGTTTCACTTCAAATAGATAAATCCAAAAGGTCTAATCATCAAATGTTTTTAACAAAAACACAAATTTAAGAGATAAATGATGAAAAAAGGGTTAAAATATCAAAAACACAATTAAAACAAAATGGAGGGTTTTTACCATTTCTGATCTCTACATTAAAAGTGGCTAGGAAAGCAATTGCACCTGATGTAGCTGATGGGTTGGGCGCTTGTTGTGGGAAAAATGTATATTGGATAAAGTCAGTGAATCTCGATTTTCTAAAGGATGTAGTTGTAAAAAAAATAGAAAAGGACTAATTCAAAAATGGGAAGATATAGAGAAAATAATGGAAAATGAAAAAGACTTTAAACATGTAGAGTTTCAGCTTTTATTTTTTACTTTTAACTTTATACAAATAAGTCATTGTGCACGTCGAAACATGGGTGTTGTCAACTTATTACTTTTAAAACATTTACCCTATTGATCTGTTACTGAAAGATAAAAGCCATTTGAAAGTAGAATTATTAATTTAGACAAAGTACAGGACATGATAGTCATTGAAACTGTTATTACAATGGCCTAAATTATAATTTCTTTGAATATTTCAACCCTTACAGAGAACACAAAATAAATAATGAAATATTTTCTAAAGATATAATACCAAAATTAATTGAACAATATTTAAGATCAAGTGAAAAAATATGGATACAATATAAGCTTTCTAGACTAAATTATATCAGTAAATGTGGATAATATTTTATAAATATATAAAAGAAAGAAATGCTGGTCATAGTCCTTATAAAATGCTATATACATTTATTCAAACATTGAGTGATTTCAATGAGAAATATGTTTTAATTAATGACCAGACTAGTAGATTTAGATTCTGAAGATAGCGAGTAATCGGAAGATTTTCTTTTATAATTTATAAATCCTATTGATGTAAATAATGGAAATTATTCTTTAGCATTAAAATCTATGTCAATGTGGGTAGTATGGAACAACACTAATGATAAATTTATTAACAATACTTTTAAATATTATGATGAAAATAATTGGAAAAGAATAATGATTGAAAATGGTAATTATACTCTAAGCAAAATAAATAATTATTTAATATAGATTATCCTTCCATAAAATTTGGCATTCGATTTGCAACTTGGAGATTTATAATCAAATTAGCTCCAAATTATCAGATTGACTTATCTTAAGGGAAGCTGTACGAAATATTAGAATTTGAACCAAAGTTTACTATAATCAAGAACAGAGACGAAAATATACAACTAACATCTCTAGAGTTGTAGGCAACAATAACATGCGTTGTGATGTTATCAATGGAGTATTATACAATAATGAGTTTAGAATTTTTTTTTATTCCTTTACTCCTTCTAATCCACCTGGAAGTTTAATAAAAATTGAAGAAAAAAATCCAATATTTGCAGTTGTTAACAGATCAGATTTTACTTATAGCATAAGAATGGAAATTACAGATCCGAACGATCATCCAAACAAACTTGAACAAACAATGATTTGTATATAGATCACTTTTATGTGATAATAAATGAATTATTATATACATCGTTTATTTGTAAAATAAAATATACCATGGGAAAGGTATTTCTACTGATGTTTTAAACAAAGCAAAAGATAAGTTTCTTGAAGTTTTAGGTAAGAAATCAAACGATATTATTGCAGTTAATTCATAGAAAGTAAATTGAGTAATATAATTAAAAACAAAACAATATCTACTATTTGAGATAGAAACCTCAAATTAATATGGAACTGACCTTAAACTCTTTTAATTCTAAATAAGCGAAAAGAATTTGGGATCTAACGAATTACTTAATTATTATCAAAACATTACAGAACATCATTATTGTCAAAATATCGCTTTACAATATTGTAAAGATAAAGTTCTTATCGATGAAAAAGAGCCAACTAAGTATGAATTCAACATTAACGATATAAACGATAACATATTACGTTCTATTGGTTATATTTGTCCACAATTTAAAATTACGAAACAAATTGGTTTCTTAATTGGAACAGATAATGTAACACTCGTAAATACAGTAAATATTCTCATAAGAGATGAATTGCATGTTGGTAAAACGTTGATTGGAGAAACCGAATTACCCCATCTCGCTCATCATGGACAAGGATCAATAAATTTCACAGAGGATTAAAGCACGAGCGAAGCATTTAATATGTTATTCTATATCAATACCCCAGAAACTCCAAGAAAACAGATCTTAACATCTGATGATGATGGTGGATTAACAACATTGTGTGGTGAGGATGGTAAGGATAAAATTAATAAATTGGTATCAATGTTGAAATATAATGTCTCATACAACGAAGGTTTTACAGAAAATGGATTCTAATAAAAAAATAGTAATAAAACAAAATTATGGCTATTGATTAAACAAAACTTTGGATTTTTTAATGATTGCAAAACAATTATTTCAAATATTGATGGGAGATGTGTTCTCTGTAGAAAGGGAATTAAGGACATGATTAATACTTATGTAGCTAATGAAATATATAAAGTTGTTATAAACAATATTACGTTATAGGTACCTCATATTAAACTCTACCCCGAACAATAAGCTGAATGCCTTACTCTAAATCCTCAAGCTGATGTTGAAATCAATTGGAGTAGTTCAAGAGTTAGTGAAATTAAAGTAGTGTTAAATATATTGTAAACACTACAAGCGATGAAATTAAAAACATTTACGTTCTTCTCCAGGTTAAAAACGATCATCTTGATATATTAAGAACATGGGTTAGAATTAATAAGTATCCCATTGAAAATTACAATGTTTCGTTCAAAGGTGGAGAATTGGATTGTTCCAGTTATTAATCACATTTGTTAGCAGTTGGGTTAAATAATATCGGTACGGAAAGGGGATGTTTAGTAATCTATGCCAATTATGAAATATTATACCCATTAATTAGTTTTGACGTTCTGAACCACGTTTCCTTTTAATAACATGACTGGGTTTTCTAACAACTCAGACAAACTCCAGCGAAACCATATACGAGTTTGTTTCTTATTAGTTGAAAAGAGAAAAGGAATAATGAATACTTATAATAAAAGTTTTGCAACTATGAGAGCTTTTCATTGATAATACATGAGGTTTTGGTTTCCATATGGTAATCTATATAAATGAACTGATGTTGGTAATTATGATACTGAAAATAAACAAATAAAATGTTAAAGAGGGAACTATTAATTTATTGTTAATAGAAGAATATATTCATAGCAAAACCGAAATCAAATTTAGTCAAATTCTGATTATTAACTTTTATATACTTTCTGTTATGCATCTTTGTACCAACTTTATCTTCTATATTTGACAAAGTAGGGAATTTGGTTGATTTATGGACACTACCTCACTGTCAACAATGAATATAAGTAAATAAATTTTGTTATATAAACTGTAAAGACAAACAATTTTATAAGAGTTAGAAAATCAAATTAACATCAACGCCACCTAAAAATAAAATAGTAGTATTAAGTATATTGTAGAACGTTGAAAGTCATTTCATAAGACTTTAGTAGTATTAATTACATAGTATATAGTAATGTACCGTTGAAAGTCATTTCATAAGACTTTAGTAGTATTAATTACATAGTACATAGTAATGTACCGTTGAAAGTAATTTCATAAGACTTTAGTAGTATTAATTCCATAGTACATAGTAATGTACCGTTGAAAGTCATTTCATAAGACTTTAGTAGTATTAATTACATAGTACATAGTAATTTACCGTTGAAAGTCATTTCATAAGACTTTAGTAGTATTAATTACATAGTACATAGTAATGTACCGTTGAAAGTCGTTTCATAAGACTTTAGTAGTATTAATTACATAGTATATAGTAATGTACCGTTGAAAGTCATTTCATAAGACTTTGAAGAGTTTCAATGATTGAAAAATTAATGAAGAAACATAAAAAATGTCACGAGTTTTTCTTTTTCACAGCCTATAGTGGTGAGTGATAAACCTGAACTCTTCAAACTTTGTAAAAAAACGTGTACAAATTATTCATAACTGTTTAATAGTAAAAAGTAAAAAAAAACTTATATATTACTACGTTTACGCCACCAGCACTTTACGAACGATAGATTTCGGGAAAAGGCATATTTATATTACTTAATTTTTTTTGCAAGACCAATAAATCTCCGTTGCTTTGGCGTTATCTACACTGGCATGAAATATTCATTTTATAAAGGTCATTAGTGTTCCAGTGCACGTCTGTAAAATCTAATATATATATATATATATTTCTGTGGATTGTAAGAACTAACTCGCGACATCGCGAGTATATATGGCGTATCATTATCCTACATATCCCACAGAAAGTACATGCACACGTGGTAGCACTTGGGAGCAGGACCAGTTCGTTTTCTAGGAGTCTCCACAGACACGTGGGGCTCACTCAGAAGACTAGTGTAGAGTGTAAATAATACATGTTTGCGGAGGGGAGAATATCTACGAGTCTAATATGAAATAAACACAACTAGACAAGCCAACTATGCTGAACATACTTAAAATAAGTCTTGTAGAAACTAGTCTACAAGAACTGTCACGTCTGGGATTTCAATATATTTGGACAGAGCTATTCTCTCGATAACTTCAAACTTTTGTGTTCTAAGTAGTTCTGACATACTGAATGATACACGGAAAGACACTTCTGTAACTTTCTTTGTAACATTCACCATCAAAAATGTCATATTCACTCATTTCTTAAACGTAGGAATAATGCAATTTTCTCGAACTGTTTCTTCTAGTTTTATAAAAAAAATGAGCCGATTATTTTACTAAAACTAAAGTAAAGTGGTCTGAATGGAAAGTGAATGGGTTGTGCTCACGGTAAACAACAAAACATAAATCAAAAAAATTATTTAATTGGGATCTTATTACGACATAATATCTCAACTTAAAGCAGGAACAGCACTACATTTTCAACTTTACAACTGCATTTAACTGTTCGGAATTACACTAAAAATCAATCATTATGAAAGGATATACCAGTTTGATAGTACTCTGTGTGTTAAAGTTGAAAAAGGGAAATCACCTTCTGGAGATAGGTGCGTTACATATCACTTGCTAGAAGGTGATCTGAATTTTAGGAATTATATTTAATATCAAATATTAAAACATAATTTAACCTTTAGGAAGAACAGAATATTTCAAGTAACATAATTAAATTAACCCTTCAAACGTTACTAAATATCAAATACAGCAGATGGATCTGACTACTTGAAAATTCTAAACATAGCAAATGTTTATTTTCTTGTTCATACTGGAGCTTTTATATTATATTATTAGAAATAAACTACCATTAATTCCAGGAAACTTGAAACTTTCACATCGCCAATGTTCCGGCTTAAGTCTTTATCAAGGACAACTAAGTGCAAGTACAGTCGATAATGATTTTGTCCTAAAACATTACAAAGGAATCAGGCCAGTTGGACGTACAATACTTACTAATAAGCTTTACATTAGAATTTCATCTTTCGTAAATACACTAACTATTAAAGACCTTATCTGGAAAGACATAAACATTAAGACAACTAGATAATTCTAAATTCGCTGGAAGCACAAACAATCTTAAACGTTAATCAGTGTCTAATGGGTTAGACGCATTGCTATTTACGAAGGATTATAAATATATTTAACTGTTTCGAAGTACGTCAAACACTCAGCGATACATATGAACTTCAGAAATCGTTTATATGTTAAAAATTACAACAGAATTTAAAGTTAATAAACCAAATACGTATCAAACATTAAAGCTGCATCTAAAGTTCGGAAGTACATGACATGATAACCAACAAAAATGGTTTGAACCTTTCGAAGTACCTCCCATACCAAATATTAGATGTAATTTTTCGAAAGTACCTCGAGAACCGAACGTTACACCAGAATGAAAGCATTCAGAAAATTGCCGTCTAACATATGTATTGATTTACTGCATTCCTCGCCACATCAGAAACTTGAAAAACAAAAAGGAGAAACGATTAGTTGAACAACACAATGACAGAAACAGATGGGACAATATAACACATTAGCACGTCAACAGACGAAAACAGGTAGAAAATATCAACAGTTGAACTAGCGGATCGAGACAGAAAGGACTAAATAATAGCTAAAATACAACAGAAGTTAAATATAGACAGTAAAACAAACGAATAACTGAATACGTTGATGGGAAACAACGAAGCCAAAAGATTATTTGAACAAGCCAACAGAATCAGATAGGACAAACTATTCGCTGAACGCACTAACACAAAACGATACGTTACACACGTAGGTGAACTGACATATGGAGGACGGAAAAAAAGTAATACACTCATGGAAACAGATAGAGATACAATAATATATTTTTGGAAACAAATAGAGATAATAATAATACATTCATGGAAACAGATAGAGAATATAATAATACATCCATGGAAACAGATAGAGAATACAATAATACATTTTTGGAAACAAATAGAGATAATAATAATACATTCATGGAAACAGATAGAGAATACAATAATACATTCATGGAAACAGATAGAGAATATAATAATACATTCATGGAGACAGATAGAGAATATAATAATACATTCATGGAAACAGATAAGAGATAATAATAATACATTCATGGAAACAGATAGAGAATATAACAATACATTCATGGAAACAGATAGAGATAATAATAATAATACATTATTGGAGACAGATAGAGAACATAATAATACATTCATGGAAACAGATAGAGAATATAATAATACATTCATGGAAACAGATAGAAGAGATAAATGATATCTGAAAACGCCAACGAAAACAGGCTGCAATGAACAAAGGCATATTTGAACGTACTTAGGAAAACAGAAATGATACAAAAATAGCTGAACACACCAATAGAAATAGAACGAGAGATTAGGTGAACATATCAACAGAAATAGACAGAACAAAAGAATAGCCTAACATGCTGACGGATAAAGATAGGACAAAAAAGTATATTGATCTAAATAGACAGAACAAATTAACAGCCTAACATAATGAAGAAAGAGCCAGAACAAGAAAATAAGCTACACAAAATCACTGAAATAGGTAGAACTAAATAACAGCTGAATACACTTAGGGAAAGAGAAGGTTCTGGCGAGGATTAAAGAACAGGAGAACATACCAACGGAAACAGATAGGACGAAATCATAGTGAAATAATCTGATGAAAAAAGATAAGATAAAACAGTAGCTGAACAGGTCGACAAAATGGAGAAGATAAAGAATTCTGAATACACCATAATTAGACTAAAAACACTTGAACACAAATGAAATAGATAGGATCAAACAATTAGCAGAACACACCAATAAAACAGACAGGATACTTGAAACAAATAAAAAGAGAAAGGCTTAACATGTCGACGTAAGAAGGCAGGGCAAAGGATCAACAGAACACACCAACGGTTACATACAAAATAACAGCTAAACACATCGATGAAAAACAGCAGCTATGACTAAAAATAACTGATAGCATTCACAAAAACAGATAGTACTAAGGAGTAACTGAAAACACTGATTAAAACTGATAGTACTAAGGAGTAACTGAAAATACTGACTAAAACAGATAGTACTAAGGAGTAACTGCAAACATTGATTAAAACAGATAGTACTAAGGAGTAACTGAAAATACTGACTAAAACATATAGTACTAAGGAGTAACTGCAAACATTGATTAAAACAGATAGTACTAAGGAGTAACTGAAAATACTGACTAAAACATATAGTACGAAGGAGTAACTGAAAATACTGACTAAAACAGATAGTACTAAGGAGTAACTGCAAACATTGATTAAAACAGATAGTACTAAGGAGTAACTGAAAATACTGACTAAAATAGATAGTACTAATGAGTAACTGAAAATACTGACTAAAATAGATAGTACTAAGGAGTAACTGAAAACACTGACTAAAACAGATAGTACTAAGAAGTAACTGAAAACACTAATTAAAACAGATAGTACTAAGGAGTAACTAGAAACATTGATTAAAAACAGACAGTCAAAAATAATAACTGACCATATTGATGAAAAACAGACAGGATAAATCAAACAGATGAAACACCGATAGAAGATAATCGAACGAAAATTTAGTTATTCGCATAATCGAAATCTAATCAGAAGAGTTGGTAGGAAAAACACTCTTAAGCACTGAAGGAAACGGGGAACGTTAAAATGAAAATAACTTAAGGAAAATAAACACTGATGACAATGTTAGAGATCAACATAAAATCTTGAGATTCTATCGGAAGCACCTCTCCCCTACCTTTTCGTCATTCTCCATTGTTAACAGCGAGTTAATGGAAATCCAAGTACTAATTATGTAAATATATAAACTATAAATCGTACAGAAACACTTCGTCTCCATTGTAACTCGAATAATTAGTCTTCCGAGCTGTAATTCTTTCGGTCGTAATTAGAGTGATTGTCGTGCTTGTTTTTATAAGTTTATTGTAATAATTCAGTATAGTGACTAAATAGGAGATTCTATAGGATTTAGCATTGGGTTTACCTAATTTTACTAGTTTAAGATGTTGAGTTTGTTTGAATTTAAGCACAAAGCTACACGATGGGCTATGTGTGCTCTGCCCACCACGAGTATTGAAACCCGGATTCTAGCGTTGTAAGTCCGCAGATATACCGCTATGCCACTGGGGATAAGATTTTAGTTTTGGTCTCACAAGTGTAGGTAATTAAATAACTTTCTGATTAATGGGTATCTATAAACTCACGATAAAATGTGACGTTAAAAACGACAGAACAAAAGTGACAAAAACCTATGTAATAAAAGGATAAATATGTGTGCACAATTGTTTGAAAACTGTATTGAACATTTTCTGTTTCATTTTTATCAGCATATTTTAACAATGCATTTCTTTCGGAAGAAAATATGACATTTTTTTGAAACTACGTAAGCCTTGATAATGGGTCTAATATCAGCCTTAAGTACCAGTAGCCCGACGTATGGTGAAAGTTTTATTGTTGGAGTTGAGGCCAAAAGTTTAATGTTTTTTTTTTATAGTAAACTTCATGCACAGTATGAAACTTATATTCCGTTAGTCATTGCCTTCAAAATACGTTTATGAATACTACATAATTGCTTAGGATTTACATTATGATATGATACCTATCCTTTTTAGGTGGCAATGTTAACCTCATCCAAAATACCTTTTAGAAATTACTCTTGCATTCATTTACACTGCTTGTTCTTCGAAAAGGTATTGCATTCTTTATTTTGCTGACCTTTGGCAGTTTTGCACCCAAGAAATCTGAATTGTCTTGTGATTTTCCAATTGTTCACTATTTCATTGGACTTTATTAAAACATTTCGTAAAACTTACCAGTAAAATTTCCATAGTCCAATTTCAAACTAGTATGATGTGTTTTAGATTATTTCATCTTTGATAAAAAAAAATACGCACTACACATAGATTGTGTTAGACTTAAACATATAATTTCACTTAGATGACGAATAAAATTCATAAGTCAAAATATCAAATTCTGCAGACAATTATTTCACTAAAAGACTAAAACAATCTTACGTTGTTATTGATTTCAATACTGAAAATTATATAAACATTTAAAATTCAGCTGAGATTTTGTTATATTTTCTGCACTTATTTGACCTTATAGCACCAAATTACCGTGAATTTAAACGTTTAGCCTGTTGTTAAGGGTGAAATACTATAATAGGTTTTGTATTTTGAGTATTTGAACAAAACCAGTAGTGTTCATAGTCCTACCCTAAATTTGGACTTTTGAACTTCACTCTTGTGTATTGGAACGCATTTTTCGGGCTTGTGAAAAATTGACGAAACTAAGATTATCACTTTCGTATTCTACATGAAATTTCCAAAAAAATATACCTTCAAACTTCTAGCCTCAACTACAACAATAGCTCTTACACATTTACATAGGAGGTAGGCCAATAAGTTCGACTGCAAAAAAAAAAACAAAAAAAAAACTGTAAAAAGCAGTTGGTAATGGTAAACGTTAACCAGTAGATCTACAGCGTAATGGGGTTGAAACTGATAAAAACGGCAGTTAAAGATGTAGTAAATCAGTAAGTAAGGTTTTCATATAACCTACTAAATAGCAAGAACACTGAGTGAAGATAACGTCAACACTAAGATTGTGAACTTTACTTAAAGCACAAAGTTCTGAACATGTCTAATAATAGCGTAAGGGAGATGAAAAAAAACGTGCTATCAAGATAACGATTGCAAAACTTGTAAGAAAGAAGATAACTTTCTGACCTGTACATGTCTTTTCAGTTTTGTCTTTGGTGTTAAGTGTTTTGTGTGATTTCAAAGAATTTTTTATAATATTCTAAGTTTAATTGTTTTAAAGATTGCGGCTTTCACAAAGAACATACTAGAAGGGTTGACCTACACGTGTTGGGAACACAACTCTCTTTAGCAGACGTTACGTTAGCATTTCCCTCACAAACCAGAAAATACGTATTATTTTTGATCTATTTTTACACGATTGCGGATCAGACAGGCTTTATACAAAGTAGCATACTGTCAACGACACAACGCCTCCTCATCAGAGCCAGGAACAACTCACAAAAGACACGTTGGCCCTAATATTAATGTTACTTAGGTTTGAAAAAGACCTTTTGATTTTCTTTGCAAGTGAACTGTACTTGCTGTAATGGGCTGAGGAACTATACTAACTAGGATGGATTGACGAACTGTACTAGCTTGGATGGGCTTACAAATTGCATAAGCTAGGAGGGGCTCACAAACTGTACTACCTAGAATGGGTTAACAAACTGCACTACCTAGGATGGGCTGACGAACTGTACTAGCTTGGATGGGCTAACGAATTGCATAAGCTAGGAGGGGCACGGAAACTGTACTAATTAGGATGGGTTGACGAACAGCACTAGTTAGGATGGGCTGACAATCTGCACTAGCTAGGATAGGCTGACGAAGTGCACTAGTTAGGATGGTCTGACGAACTGCACTACCTAGGATGGGCTGACGAACTGCAATAGTTAGGATCGGCTGACGAACTGCACTAACTAGAATGGATTAACGAACTGCACTAGCTAGGATGGGTTAACGAACTGCACAAGCTAGGATGGGTTGACGAACTGCACTATCTGAGATGGGTTGACGAACTGCGCTAGCTAGGATGGGTTGACGAACTGCACTAGCTAAGATGGGTTGACGAACTGCACTATCTAGAATGGGTTGACGAACTGCACTAGCTAGGATGGGTTGACGAACTGCATTAGCTAGGATGGGCTGACTAACTGTACTAGCTAGGATGGGCTGACGAAGTGCACTAGTTAGGATAAGCTAACGAACTGCACTAGCTAGGATGCGTTGACGAACTGCACTATCTAGGATGGGTTGACGAACTGCACTAGCTAGAATGGGCTGACGAACTGTACTAGTTAGAATGGGTTGACGAACTGCACTAGTTAGGATGGGCTGAAAAACTGTAATAGTTAGGATGGGCTGACGAACTGCACTAGCTATGATGGGTTGACGAACTGCACTAGCTAGGATGAGTTGACGAAATGTACTCCCTCGGATGGGTTGACGAACTGCACTAGCTAGGATGGGTTGAGAATTTGCACTAGCTAGAATGGGTTGACAAACTGCACTAGCTAGGATGGGCTGACGAACTGGACCAGCTATGATGGGTTGACGAACTGCACTAGCTAGGATGGGCTAACGAACTGCACTAGCTAGGATGAGTTGACGAACTACACTAGTTAGAATGGGATGACGAACTGTACTCCCTCGGATGGGCTGACGATCTGCACTAGCTAGGATGGGTTGACGAACTGTACTCCCTCGGATGGGCTGACGAACTGTACTAGTTAGAATGGGTTGACGAACTGTACTCCCTCGGATGGGCTGACGAACTGTACTAGTTAGAATGGGTTGACGAACTGCACTATTTAGGATGGTCTGAAAAACTGTAATAGTTAGGATGGGCTGAAAACTGTACTAGCTAGGATGGGCTGATTAACTGCACTAGCGAGGATGGTCTGACGAACTGCACTAGTTAGAATGGGTTGACGAACTACACTATTTAGGATGGGCTGAAAAACTGTAATAGTTAGGATGGGCTGAAAAACTGCACTAGTTAGGATGGGCTAATGAACTGCACTAGCTTGGAGGGGCTGACAAACTGCACTAGCTATGATGGGTTGACGAACTGTTCTTACTCGGATAAGCTGACGAACTGTACTATCTACGATGGGTTGACGAACTGCACTAGCTAGGATGGGCTGACGAACTGCACTAGTTAGGATGGGTTGACGAACTGCACTAACTAGAATGGGCTGACGAACTGCACTAGCTAAGATGGGCTGAGGAACTGTACTCCTCGGATGGGCTGACGAACTATACTAGTTAGGATGGGTTGACGAACTGTACTAGTTAGGATGGGCTAACAATCCGCACTAGCTAGGATGGGCTGACGAGCTGCACTAACTAGGATGGGCTGACGAACTGTACTAGCTAAGATAGGCTGACGAACACTACTCCCTCGGATGGGCTGACGAACTGTATTAGTTAGAAAGGGTTGACGAACTGCACTAGTTAGGGTGGGCTGACAATCTGCACTAGCTAGGATGGGTTGACGAACTGCACTAGCTAGGATGTGATGAGAAACTGCACTATTTAGGATGGGTTGACGAAAAGCGAAGCAGTAAATGTTTATTTTAATAGTATCATACTTAAACCTTTGATAATCTTCGGGAGAAACTTGTTACCGGAGACCATGTACCACTCGTAGTAATTATTTTTTTTCAGAAAACCTGACACACAATAATTTGAAGAAACTGAGAAGTATGTCATGAAATGTGTTTTTGTTATTCATAATTATGCTCCACAATAAAATGTATAAATAGATGCTTACATGCATTTACCCGCATTTTTAATTTTCTTGGAAATGATTTTAACGTAGTGCCATGTTGACACAATCACCATATCTAAATTAACATTTGCTTTATATTTTAAATTTTACTGAGAACAACAACAAACTGAATACATAATGCCTTGCTACGTAACATAAGCAATTTGTGGTAGGATTTACCTTTCCACAGAACATGGATCACAGATGTACAATCAAAACAAGGCACACATGATAGCATAATGGCATAAAACGATACCATTGTCCCCCATTTCTTATAAACAAAGTTAATCTATTAGAGTATTGAGTAAAATGATACCATTGTTCCTCATTTCTTTAAACAAAGGTTAATCTATTAGAGCATTAGGTAAAACGATACCATTGTCCCCCATTTCTATAAACAAAGTTTAATCTATTAGAGTATTGAGTAAAATGATACCGATGTTCCTCATTTCTTTAAACAAAGGTTAATCTATTAGAGCATTAGGTAAAACGATACCATTGTCCCTCATTTCTATAAACAAAGTTTAATCTATTAGAGTATTGGGTAAAATGATACCATTGTCCCCCATTTCTTTAAACAAAGTTTAATATATTAGAGTATTAGGTAGATCAGACTTTAATTATTTTTACTCACTTTAGAGTAACGAATCGAATGGTTTTCACTAAAATATTCAGATTTTATTATGGTTCAGTATTTTTTTCCAGGAGTTAAATCTCTACCATCTGAAAAATAAAAGGCTACTTGTTATCATAGGCAAAGTGAGAACTGCAACAACGGTTTCGTAAACAACACAATGGTATCATAGGCAAAGTGAGAACTGCAACAACGGTTTCGTAAATAACACAATGGTATCATAGGCAGAGTGATAGCTCCAACAACGGTTTCGTATACAACACAATGGTATCATAAGCAGAGTGAAAGCTGCAACAACGGTTTCGTAAACAACACAGTGGTATCATAGGCAGAGTGAGAGCTGCAATAACGGTTTCGTAAACAATACAATGGTATCATAGGCAGAGTGAGAGCTGTAACAACGGTTTTGTATACAATACTGTGGTATCATGGGCAGAGTGAAAGCTGCAACAACGGTTTCGTAAACAATACAACTTTTCTTCATTATTGACGAGTCGCTGTTTACATTTTTGTTATTTATAATACAGAGAAACACATTCCTAGCCGAGGAAATGCAAGTCAAATTAAAAATTCGGAAATAGCCAATCTTGAAAAACAAAGCATCAGATAATCAATTATTGTAAAAGCTAATTAAGCTCAAGAGCAAAGATTTAAAAATACAACTTTTTTCGTAAACTTTGCGAAATTTTTATTTTTATTTATCCGATTCAGCAGTCCAGTCAGTATAATATTATATGACTTGAAAAGAGGAAACTTACAACTGTCAAGTGTGGTATATACAGACTCAACGGGTAATCAATTTTATAAATGGCTTTGACAAACAATAATGAGTAATGAAAAATACAATTACTTCATACTGACACAAGTAGTAAATGTTTACTGATCTTGCAAAATCAGTCACTATAAGTATATTTTTAATAGAAGCGTGTTAAAGGTTATGTCAGATTGACATTGATGGATGGGGAGAATAAATTTTAAATCTTTCATATTAAAACTCTTAAAGAATAAGAAAGAGTAAACAGAAAAATGCAATGATCTATAACAATAGAAATAATGCAAATTATTTAAGAAAAAAATAGAACAAACTGAATATGAAGGTTTAGAAATCAGACAAAGTTGTATTCATTAAACTACCAATCACAAAACTTTCTCAAATCTTGAACTGCACTCCATTCTGAACTCTACGCCCCCCAGTGGCACAGCGGTATGTCTGCTGACTTGGATACCCGTGGTGGGCAGAGCACAGATAGCCCATTGTTTAGCTTTGTGCATTATTTCAAACAAACAAACTGAACTCTACCTTTTACAGAAACGTTTTCAGCTCCAGTTGTAGCATTTCATTCACTAAATGTTGATATATTTCCCGGTCTTGTTTCATCTGTTATTTTATTTCAGTGTATAGCCAACTACTGATAGATTGCACATACTCCTTTGAGGCAGTAAAGGTCATAAAACTGTTTACTAAGTATGCATCTTTACCCTTCTAAAATACAATATTAAGTCTAAAAAGTAAAACCTTACGCTAAAGATAGATTCCAAAATGCATTTAACTAGGATACTCCAGTACACTCTACTCAACAAGAATTATCTAGCTAGGATACTCCAGTACACTCTACCTAACAAGAATTATCTAGCTAGGATACTCCAGTACACTCTACCTAACAAGAATTATCTAGCTAGGATACTCCAGTACACTCTACCTAACAAGAATTATCTAACTAGGATACTCTAGTACACTCTACCTAACAAGAATTATCTAACTAGGATACTCCAGTACACTCTACCTAACAAGAATTATCTAACTAGGATACTCTAGTATACTCTACCTAACAAGAATTATCTAGCTAGGATACTCCAGTACATTCTATCTAATAAGAATAATCTAACTAGGATATGCCAGTACCGTCTACTCAACAAGAATTATCTAACTAGGATACTCCAGTTCACTCTACCTAACAAGAATTATCTAACTAGGATACGCCAGTTCATTCTATCTAACAAGAATAATCTAACTAGGATACGCCAGTTTATTCTATCTAACAAGAATAATCTAACTAGTATACGCCACTTCATTCTATCTAACAAGAATTATCTAACTAGGATATGCCAGTACCGTCTACTCAACAATAATAATCTAACTAGGATACTCCAGTACCGTCTACTCAACCGTCTACTCTGTCTAATCGACAGAATAATTAAAAAGAGACATATAATGCGAAGCAAAATTTATATTTTATTTTTGTTCTTTTATATTCCGATCTTTACGAAAGAATTATGTGCACAATGTTGATTAAAAATGCACGCTCGCTACAAACCTTTCACCATTACAATAGAGGGACTTAACTGTGCAAGGTTACCGAGCCCTCGTGTAACCTTACTTTAATAAAGTTTAACATGTGTGCTTTAATGTGTCAGGTGACACATAACTTACAATTCTATGGTTGTAAATAGAACTAATTATCATGGGTCCACTAGGCGAACTAGCTGTTAACGCGGCAGCATGGCAAGCCTGCCTACATTGACCAGCGCACTTTGAGGCGTCTACCAGCCTCTCGGACGTAAAATGCCTCTAACGTGAGTTGGCTTGGCAGGACCCCAGGTCCAAAATGGAATGTGTTGATCAAGGTTGTTAGAAGAAGCTAAGGAAAGAAAAGAATAACAGTCGAAATATGCAGTTTTTATAAGGCTTATTTTACATGTTAAGGACCAACAAGAGTTTAAACATACAATCCATGCATGGTGTGCGAGCCCTAAAATGCGTGATCGTACAATCGTCGTTCAGTGCAATTAAAAAAGAAAAGAAACAGATTCTACCCTCCCGCTGAGAATCTTACATCTTGACATGATTCTATACAAGATCACCAAGAAACTTAACAGGCCACTATGTGATCTTTGTGACGTTAAACAGCAGTCAGGTCATAAGATCTAAGAACAAAAATTATAGAGAAGCCTGATATATGCTACAAGTCACTGTGCTATATGTATATTGAATAAGTTCCATGACCAGAAGTAGTGAAATTGATATCCCTAAAAGTGAGATCAAAGAAACATTTTGCACTGCATACGTACAGAGCTACTTTACATAAATAAAGTAGGAATGGCCGATACATCTTATTAGTATACTTAATATATATTTATTTATTTATTTATAAGAAACGAATCTACAAGAACTTCTGATGTATTTAATTGGTTCGTAAAACGCACATACAGAATTGTTCATCATTCATAAAAGCGACATTTTGCCTAAAATGAGCTTTTTTTTGACATTCTTAACAAATGTCAGGTAATCTTAGCAACGGACGTAAGAGTTATTACAGGAACAACAGATAGACTTATAATAGTTGAGAACTCTGTTAATGCAGTGTTAAAATACTAGCTTACCTTTTTCCGAAGAGAATCGAACAACCACAGTATTAAATGGAAGAAAACCGTGTAAGTAATTCTAAGAAGTTTTTAGTGAAGTAAAGAAGAATATGTTCTAATATATCAACCAAACTACATCTGCCACATCTAGTGGCGACAAGGCCTTTCGTCTATACCATGCCTCATCAGGCCGGCTGGAAGAAAACTGTGTAAGTAATTCTAAGAAGTTTTGAGTGAGAGTAAAGAAGAATATGTTCTAATATATCAACCGAACTACATCTGCCACATCTAGTGGCGACAAGGCCTTTCGTCTATATCATGCCTCATCAGGCCGGCTGGAAGAAAACTGTGTAAATAATTCTAAGAAGTTTTGAGTGAGAGTAAAGAAGAATATGTTCTAATATATCAACCAAACTACATCTGCCACATCTAGTGGCGACAAGGCCTTTCGTCTATACCATGCCTCATCAGGCCAGCTGGGATATGGTGGACATAATAGTAGTCTAAGTGTTATTTATATCTTAAACTTTCATGAACAAAGACCGTTATTTTGTGAACTAGGTGAAACAAGTAATTGTTTAAGTCAACAGATAACTGAAGAGTGAAAATCTAGTACTAACTTATCTTCTTGAATTAAATCGCTAGAGCGACACCTGCCTGTAACTTCTAATAAAATTGTTAACACAGAAATGAAAAGGTGCACCACAGGTTTTCAGGCAAGTTGTTCGATAATTCCCAATTTTAATTAATGAAATTAATTAGTACTTCGATCTGATTACTATAAATAAATTAAAAGGAAAACAAATAAGGTCACATATGTAATCAAAGCACTTAGGGATTTACTCAATGTATATTTTAGTCAGTGAATTAACTGACAGTTCAGAATTCAGTAATTGACAGCAAAACAAACAGCAGTATTTAAGTAAAATCTTATATGAGCCTAAAATTCTGATATTTCATAATTGATTGACGATAGAAAATTTCAAATACTTAGTAAATAATTATTCAAATGAACCACAATTAGATGATTATTCATGATCATTTATTGACAAGTAGAAGGCGGTGTGATATTTCAACAGTTCATTAAACCTATATAAGGTGAAAAAGTATGTGATCTTTATTGAAATTGCTTGTACATTATATTAACCAAGTAATTTAAAATTTTTGTTGTAAATCCTTACCTTTATGTTTTAGGTTTCATGGATTATGTTTCAAAAAGGCTCTACTAGTACGTAAGATATTTATTCCAGTAGCTAATAACTTAACAAGCTGAAAAAATATAAAATGTAGAAATATTCTATATTTATTACAATTTTGTAGATCTCCACATGGCTAAATCCTCATTTAAGATGACCAAGAGATTTAACCCAAAGACCACATAACTAAATCCCCATTTAAGATGACCAAGAGATTAAACCTAAAGATCCTTGTCTGAGTGGCCAAATACATTTGATTAAAGATATTTTTTGTAAGAAATGGTTAGATCCTCACCTGACTGAACCAAATCATATATTTTAAAAACAGTATTATTTCGAAAATCTGGCTGAGAAGAGAAATGTATGTTGTGTAAGCTATATATCCGTAGAGCTCATATGACATTAATTAACAATTAGACCACAAGCATAGTGAAATTTGTTGCCTGCTATGGTATAGCTCCGTACAAAATAATAACATATAATACTTGATACGGTAACACAACAAAGAAAGATAATTACACGCCCCCTGTAACATATATTTTCCCCGTTCATATCATGGCTTCTCTTGAGCATCCATAAATCTGTAAACATATGCTCTTCATTTTTTTTTATTAAGCGAGACAGCAAACTGAGAATGAACTAGCAAGCTAGTTAACGAAGTTAAACACGCCAAGACTTTAAAAGTGAGGCTTATAAAGAATCACGACATCTGTAAACCAGTCTTTTTAAGTGTTTACACCGAATAACGAATGACTGTTACTTTGTAATTCTCATTATATTTATAAATATAACCGGCTTTAAGAAAGCGGAATATTAAACAACAGAAAGGGAAAGGAATGTCAGCTTATAAGAGTTTCGATAGACTATACATTTTGATCCTGAACTTTTTAGGTCGCTAGTAATTACCAACCCCCTCCCCGACTGACATTCCGGCTTGCCATCGTTGGAGTTCAGCATAGTTAAGGGATCGTAGCTATATAAATAATGTTTTAAACAGACATATCAATTTATTATTATTAAAAGGCATTAGTGATGATGCATTAAAGCGAGATTATTTTTAAAATGTTGTATATCAAAAAATCTCATGTTATAAATGTGATTAAAATGGTAGAAGGTTTAGCTTCAATGTACTTCTGTGATACTATAAAACTTACCTTTTGTCAGTATGCTTGTCAGAGTCGAGCTCGTTTCGCGTTGGTCTAATACATCGAGAGTAACAATTTACCAATACAGAAGTTTGGGACAAGTACGTTGCGAGTGTTGCTCTGAAGACAATGAGTTGTTTCTTTGAGTTTTTACGTTAACAGTTCACGATTTTTCATTCTAAATCTTATATTATGAAACATTAAACAGCACTAAACGCGCTCTGAAACGTACCCACGACAGTGTTTAATTTTAACAAATTCTGTTGTTGTATTTTAACTCAAGACCACGCAATGGGTTAAATACTGTCTTCCATTGCGGGGAATCAAATCTCGGATTTTAACGTTATTAGTCTGGAGATTTACCGCTGATCCACTGAAAGACATCTAAAAAATAAAGGGGCAGATTTCCTAACAAAGAATAGTCTACTATGCAAATCATCTAAACAGAAAAGGAAATCTTTTGAACTCGTAAAAAAAAAGAAATAAAATTCAGACAGATACTACATCAGGGAACATTAATAACTGTATATCACATATAAAGATTGTTAACTATACATGAAGCGAGAACAAAAAGGTTCCTGGATAACTATACAATATATTTTTAGTAATAAAATGATATCAAAACCATGAATACATATAAACAATTGAAATAAGATGGTTGGTTGGATCAGAGTAAACAAACCGAAGCTATACAAACTCACTACAGGCCTAGGCGTGATTTGCAGTAATTCTACTTTTATAACCAACTGCGCGACCCGCAAAACATTTGCGGTAGTTTTCATGCCCTTGAATTTTACTTATTCTATCATTTTCACGCATGCTGTTTAAGCTACACTTTCTTGCAGGCATTATGTGTTAGATCGATAAAACTTGGTCTATATGAAAAAAAATTTACGCTGTCAGACAAACAAACTCAGTTAGATGTGACTTTATTTAATAAAACTATACGTAAAGTAAAAAATAAAGAGTATGAAACAGTTATGAGCTTTCAGTGTATGATACGGTTTACGAGTTGAAACAAAGAAACTCACCAAAACGAAGAATAAAACCAGTAGTAAAGAAAAAGTAGCTAAAAGATGTTTATATGAAACGAAACGAAGCTAAATTACTGCAAGGTAAAGTAAATGTAAAGTTGTAATGAGGGCAAACTTAGCTGATTATTGAGAAACGTCTGAATGTGTGTTAATAAAGTGATAACCATATAGGTTTGAACGAACTGCGCATGCGTATTTTAGACCTAAATAAGTCGAGAAAGCCCATAGAAATTGCATTTAGTGTAATGTTCAAATATCTAGGAAATCACATGCAGGTTAAGTATTGTTTGTGTGAAATACTTTCTAAATGAAAAACTAAAGTTGAAATCGAAGCCAGTCGTCACGTAATGACAACTACATTGTGCCATCGTGTAGCATACTCGTTGCATTGAAAGGCTGAAAAAAACGGGTAAGTGTATCCTTGGACAAAGACTTTTTTTTTAACAATATGAAATTTGTTGGGTTTAGTCGAGAATTTTGCGAGAAAAGTTCCGGACAGACAAACACAAGTATTAATTATATAGATTGAACTTATAAGGTTAAAATTGTTCCTGTTTTGTAAAAACAAAAAGGAGATCGGGGAAATCTTTTATATAAGCTTATAGTGAAAACAACAACAAGGAAAACAGGCTAGTTTGCTAGAGGGACCGAAGTTAAATATATATTTGTGTATATTTGCTGTTAGTGAGCTGCAATGCTCTCATCAAGCCCCCCACTAACATAGCGGTATGTCTGCGGACTTACAATGCTAGAGGGACCGGATATATTTGTGTATATTTGCTGTTAGTGAGCTGCAATGCTCTCATCAAGCCCCCCACTAACACAGCGGTATGTCTGCGGACTTACAATGCTAGAGGGACCGGATATATTTGTGTATATTTGCTGTTAGTGAGCTGCAATGCTCTTATCAAGCCCCCCAGTAGCACAGTCTGCGGACTCACAATGCTAGAGGGACCGGATATATTTGTGTATATTTGCTGTTCGTGAGCTGCAATGCTCTCATCAAGCCCCCCAGTAGTACATTCTGCGGACTTACAATGCTAGAATCCGGGTTTCGATACCCGTGGTGGGCAGAGCACAGATAGCCCATTGTGTAGCTTTGTGCTTAATTACAAACAAACAAACAAACAAGCTCTCATCAATCTCACTAAAACGGAAGTGTATCACACGTAGATTGGGATTTGGTGAGTTATATTAAGCCTTGTTATCAGAAGATTCATTAACCAGAAAAATAATTCCTTCTGGTCACAGTCAAATAACAATTTCGAATTCACGAAGGGCCACAGTATTCAATACCATTAACGTTGCCAAAAGTTTACTAAGAACAGAGCTGTTCATCCAAATTCCAAAAACGAAATGATCTAAACTCGCTTACACTATCTAATCCGCATAAGATGTGCTTTTAAGTATCAATTCACATACAAATCGCTAAAGATTATCTTCATATTTAATCTCAATAATAAATCCCTTCACAGATATTAACGTAAACATTATTGTGGTGAAGTTGCATCATAACCCTTATAACATCTTAGTTATAGATATGCATACTAAATTACATTTGTCATGGGAAATTAAAATCACATTTAACATTACCCATGTTTCACCATGATAAAGATCTTTTTACGAATTACGTGGCTTCACCGGTGTGGACATTGTGCTCTGTGATATTGGATACGTAAAAAGATTTGGGTTATTTAAAGGTAACTTTGGATTTGTGGAATGTTTGGTGGTTTTTGAAATAAAGTTACTAAATTTGTTTTATCGAGAATTGTTTTGAATATTAAGCTTGACAGAATCAAGATTTTGGACTACAAACTTAGAAGAATTATAAAAATCCAAAATAAAACAGCTAAAATGGGGTAGAAAATATCTAATAAAACAATGTTTTGCCACTGTTAATGTAGCATCATCAGGTACTTAGCACAACTAAATAAGACAATTAAATACACCCAATGGTGACGTCACGAACATAACCTTGACCTTAATATATTTATAAAGCTACTTTTTTTGTTTTCTTTATTATAGGATTTTATTCCATTATCGAAATAGATTTCTTTATTTTACGTTTATTAACATTATGTTCTCGACAGATATTTTAAAAATTTTATTTTCATTATAATGTTCAGTATCTTTAAAATGTTGGTAGACGTGTGACAAGTATGTTCTGTATCTATAAAATGTTGGTAGACATGTGACGAAGTATGTTCATGTTCTGTACCTATAAAATGTTGGTAGACATGTGACGAAGTATGTTCATGTTCTGTATCTATAAAATGTTGGTAGACATGTGACGAAGTATGTTCATGTTCTGTATCTATAAAATGTTGGTAGACATGTGACAAAGTATGTTCATGTTCTGTATCTATAAAATGTTGGTAGACATGTGACGAAGTATGTTCATGTTCTGCTGTTTTTGTACTTAAATTTCTACCAGTCTTCCCTATATAAAGATGTTTACAGTCCCTTCATTATACACTATAATCTACTTTCTCAACTGTAGTTGGTATAATTCTATTTATTATGATTGTATTCAACTTTTTTCCCATTAAAATATATATTTACCTACAATTGGAAGTTTATAATAACATCCTTTCCGTTTCTTTCGACTGTCTTTTTTATCGTATTTGATTGGCCAGGTCCATACGGAATTACACAATAAACCAAATTATCTGAATACATTTTCTTTTTTTTTCTTCTGTCAATCTATCAGTTCTTAAGTATTTTCTCACCACACTAATAGGATAATTATTCCTTTCCACCAATACGTTTTCTAGATATTGCACTTCCTTATCCAGCTCTTCTTTTGAACTGCAATTAGTTTTTACTATAGCCAATAAAGTTTTATAATCCATATTTGTTTAGTCTTGCAATGAGCTGATGATCAATTCAAGTGAAGATCAGTATGTGTTTCTTTCCTAAACACTTTCGTTTTAAAAGCATTATTAATTCTATGACATCGAAAAAAGATAACTTACCTTCATTCTCATGAGTAAATTTAATATTAGGATGTAATGAGTTCAGAAGTACTATAAACTGTTCAAACATTTGTCCGGAAACAAACCCAGCAAATGTATCGTCAACATATTTGACAAAAAACATAATCATAGATTAACCGTACTTTGAACTTTATAATCAAGCATGATCATAGAGGTGTTAGCTGGAACAGGTGCTAATAGACTACCCATACTAATTCCCTCAATCTGATCGTGAAATTCTTCATTCAATTGAAATGCAGTTTGTGTTGTAAAGACTGACATTCATTTTCAAACTTGTGAAGGAAGTTGTGCTTTTGAATTTCCATCTTTCATGAGGCAAGAAAGAGTGCAATCAATAGATTCGTTGACTGGCAGGTCAAAGCTAACTAAAAACTATGAAGATTAAATACACACTATAACTAAGAAAAGTGTTTTATATTTTTTAAAACACACTCTTCTTGTAATGCATAAGGTCCCAATATCCAGGTCAAAAATTTACTTAAGTTATAATTAAAAGCTTCTCTGGTGGAGACAATATGCCTAAGAGGTACATCCTATTTATATATCTTAGACAGCCCATAAATGTAAGGTATTTTTGCATCCCTAGATCTAAACAAAATATAAAAAGAATAATTTAATGAATTTATTTTCTTTAAATATAATAAAAATTGGTTCAGTTTCTTTTCTCTTATTTTAGTCGAGTTGTTAATTAAAAGTTTATAAAATTCTCTTAATCACTCAATAATTCACCAATTTTACTCAAATAATCACAATAATTCACTCATTTTACTCAAATAATCACAGTAATTCACTCATTTTACTCAAATAATCACAGTAATTCACCCATTTTACTCAAATAATCACAATAATTCACCCATTTTACTCCAATAATCACAATAATTCAGTCATTTTACTCAAATAATCACAATAATTCACCCATTTTACTCAAATAATCACAATAATTCACCCATTTTACTCAAATAATCACAATAATTCAGTCATTTTACTCAAATAATCACAATAATTCCTCACTTCAACAGAATTATCTTTGCAAGCTTTCATAATGACCAGATTTTTTATTTTCTCGTAATTGTTTAAGGGCATTCAGTTAAGCTTTTGTTAATGTAAGATTAATACATTTAGGTTTAGTTACCAGTTTTATTTTCTCATAAAAATCGTTGAGAACGTTAGATAAATACCCATCATTTGGTGCTTGTGGAAAGTCAGCATAGTTGTTCCTATAACAAAATGATTCCCTGCTGTTAGCTTCTTGAACTACTTCTTCTCTTTTTTCCTCCTTTCATGTTAACTGAATAAATATGTTTCTGGCAAAATCTTCCAATCCTGCTTTTTATATCCAACAAAGGTGTTCTTTTTGGAAAAATGAGTCCATATTGTTGACGATAAATTGTGAACAACTGGAATAGCACTTATAATCGCCTCATCCAGTACATTATCACAGTTAAAATTGCTAAGGCTTATTAACCTCCTTTCATGACTTATTTTAACTCTTTAATCCGACATATTACCAATTTTGAATAAGGGAGTTCATAAAGTCATAATCTTCAGGGGTAACCAGTCTTCAGCTGTATATGTTCCTTCACTAGTTTATTTTGTAGCGTAGATACCAGTCTTTCACAGTTTTATTGTGTGTAGGCAACTTACACGAAAGAAAATTTGGAGTAAGTCCATTTTTACAAGTTTTCAAAAAGAAATCATCCAATTCAACTTTCTTACCTCTTAAGTGTTTTTTTTTTCTAAATTTAGAAAACATTCTTGAATATGATAGTTGCAATACTCTATCTTGTAAATCAAGAACTAAATAAAACGTCTGTTTTATGCATTTAGATTAAAACATAACTGTCACGGCGATTAACAATCACCTTCGTTTACTATTTCGCGGTTTACGAGCTATGGACTCGATGTAATGGATTTTTTCTGCAACATTAGAATATAGATAAATAATTCCGTGTAGAATCGTAGGTCATTAATAAGTTCTTGGACGAAACATTGTTTGACCTTTACGTGAACAGTTTTACTAATAATATCCGTGAGTTGTGGAGAACAATGTTTTTCCATTATTAAACGTGATTTATGGAGTGTTGTGGAGTATAATGTTTACCTCCTATGTGAAAAGTTTTCTAAATAATGCCCATGAGTTGTGGAGTATAATATCTTCCCAACAATACTTGTGAGTTCTGTTGGTATTAGTTCACTTTTTTTAGTGTACTATTTTAACTGTATTCGAATGTTCTGAAGTAACTTACATGTAAGTTCACTTGTTCAATAGGATAAATAATATAATATTGGTATCGAGAGGGAATAAAATCACTTAATTCTAGAACATTGATGCATTACGTCAATGGTTCAATTGAGGTACGGAAACTTTACCTTCAAATATGTTTATCAAAACTTTCGAAAATTCTCTACTTTTAAAAACTTTTCTGAGAAGCTACCTGACTCTGCTGTACTATCAACTGACTTCTGAGCTCCTGTAGCTGTTGGATCATCTCCGTTAAACGGCGTTCTTTTACTGTTAGGCTGTCTTCCGGCAAACGGCTGCATAAAACATCATTTTCCATGTCCACCTGAGGGCGGTAAATTCCTTCGGTGTGATTACTTGGAGGATCGTCGGACGTTCTGGAATAATCAGTAACATTTACTGAGCATAAGCTAATACACGTTGAGACAAGCGATATTCAGACGAATAAGAAACATTTCAGGCATTTTTTTTCTTACTGTTAAATTGAAGTTATTGCTTCATACATAGAAATAATCGGGGAATTTTAACCATACAGTTCTAAACAAAAAATATCTAATTCTTACATCGACAAGAAATTTCTAGTTACATACATGATTTATCTAAACGTTTTAAAATGTATGCTCGAAAAGAGAAATGTACGAATAAAAGAAACAGTGGACTGTTTTCACGTGCCTTTCTTGATTTTTATGTTTATTATAATATTAGAGCAAAGCTACACAAGGGTTAACTGCGTTAATCGTCTAAAAATTTCAATTAATAGACTAGTGGGAAAACAACTCCTAGCGCCAATTCTTGGGTTACTTTCGCTTGCCTAACTGAATAGTGGGCCCATGGGTCCAAGGTGCGGAGCGCTATTTTATCTTTTATGTACTTAAGTTTGCAACAGGATCCGAGCGTTGAATCTTCAGATACACGGTCTGGTACGCTAATCATTAAACCACACCCAACTCCTTGCATATAGTATTCAGATTCCAAAGCAAGTCGTTATGTAAAAGTGCAATATGCAGTATCTGCACCAAAGTGACATTACATATGTACATAAATACACACATATACGCAATAGCTGATAAAGGAAAACAAGTCCGTTTTATTTTAGTGTTTGCAAGACCAACTGGAATGTAGAAGGCATTATACAATAACGTATTAAATAATAAAGAACCAAATAATCTAGAATATTTTATGATCAGTATTTCTCCAGGGACTCAGTATTACAACCGATTCTGCTTGGTTAGAAAACAGTTTAAGAGATTAAAAGTAAAATCACTATTGTAACGAGAGAGAGAGAGAGAAAGCTACTTATTATACGGTACATTGTATCACGCGTAATCATGTGTTTTAAATAAAATAATCCAGAACAATGTTCGAAGTAAACATATTTTTCAATAAGTAAAAGTTTATAATAAATTATAGAATGAAAAGTAGAATACAGAACGATAAGAGTTTCCCATATATACACTTGGTGCTGTTTTGTGCTTTGCTATGTAATGGAATGTAAATTATGAGACGTCTGAGTATATTTCTGTTGGCCTCGTGAAGCCTGTTCTTAATCGTCTATACGTTGACACGGCCATTTCTGGCGACTGCAAACATTTGGTTCGGCGTTGTACCCTACGATTAGGGTAAAGCCAGAATCGAGAGATAGATATTATCATCGTTGTTCATGATTTGAAAGCAGTTCCGTATTCGCCCCCCCCCAAGTGGCACAACTGTATGTCTGCGGACTTACAACACTAGAATCCGGGTTTCGATACCCGTGGTGGGCAGACCACAGATAGCCGTACAAAGTCCCGTATTCTGTAAACAACACTTTGAGAAGTTATTAGCTAACTTAAAACACCCTGCTGTGACTCATCGGCTTCCATTCGTTTCAATGACTCTCCACATGCGTGAAACATCAAAACTGTATTCTTAAGGCCAAGTCACTCATGGTCATGAACAATACAAAACACTTTAAACTCTGCGTTCACTTCAAAGTCAATGTGTGAGATCATCACATATAGAGCATAGAGTGAACGATCAGTAATTTACATTTCAAATCAACTGACGAATCATCAACTGTTTGATTTGAATAAAAATGTACTTTTAACCATTTTTGCTTTGCAAGTATAATATTACAAGTTCCGATTATCTTTTAACTGTTTTATGCAGTAGATATGACATAGATGTGTTCCCAAATGTTATATATCACCCTAAACATAAATTGTTTATTCTGTTTTTTCCAGTTTCTATGTTATTATTTGCTATTTACAATAGCAGTAATAATATAAATATTCAGCTCTCACACGAAATTGAGGCATAGTCGTAATACAGGCGAAACTAGTATTAATAATTAAAAAAATAAGCGAAATAAAGAAAAGCCGAATATTACCTGAATTATGTTACTTAAATAACCAAGTGCACTAAATGTTGTTTAGGATAAGTAAGGTGTTTAGAGAAACCAAGATATTTGAAGTTACATTAACCAAGTACAATAAATATTGTTTAGGATAAGTAAGGTGTTTAGAAAAGCCAAGATATTTGAAGTTACATTCACCAAGTACACTAAATATTATTTAGGATAAGTAAGGTGTTTAGAAAAGCCACGATATTTGAAGTTACATTAACCAAGTACACTAAATGTTGTTTAGGATAAGTAAGGTGTTTAGAGAAGCCAATATATTTCAAGTTACATTAACCAAGTACACTAAATGTTGTTTAGGATAATTAAGGTGTCTAGAGAAGCCAAGATATTTCAAGTTACATTAACCAAGTACACTAAATATTGTTTAGGATAAGTAAGGTTTTTAGAAAAGCCAAGATATTTCAAGTTACATTAACCAAGTACACTAAATATTGTTTAGGATAAGTAAGGTTTTTAGAAAAGCCAAGATATTTGAAGTTACATTAACCAAGTACACTAAATGTTGTTTAGGATAAGTAAGGTGTTTAGAGAAGCCAAGATATTTCAAGTTACATCAACCAAGTACATAAAATATCATATGACTACTACTTTCTAGCATAATCTATTTCTTAAATATATCTTGTTTTAAAACTACTAATAATTTATTATTTCAATTCTGGTGATTTATAAGATGCGGTAAATACTAGAATCAACCCACTATCATGGAATGACGGAAACCACCGAATGCTTTGAGGTAATAGAAATTATGTTTTTGTTTAACTAGATAAAACAAAATAAAAAAAAGATATATTTACTTAGAACAGAATAAACAGTTTCTGTGAAACAGTGTGCCCATTTGACGTATGTTTTAGGCATGAAAGCATACATTTCATTTAAGGTGATCGTAGTATGTTTAAAACTGCATCATGGTTGCTATACAAGTTGAAAACATTAATCTTGGAAGACATCTGATTTAATTACGAGCTAACTTTCCAAATGGTTAATGTTTATATTATTGTGTGTACAAACTACATGGTTTCAACAAGCAAACATAGAAAAGAAAAATGGACTACACACCTTCAACAAGCAAAACTAATGCAGGAATATTTGTGATCAATATGTATTTATTTCAGTCATGTCTCAGATAAACAAACAAAACTGGTGTGTCTGTGACCATTGCACACTCCCATTATGTGTCAGATAAACAAACAAAACTGGTGTTTCTGTGACCACTACACACTCCCATTATGTCTCAGATAAACAAACAAAACTGGTGTTTCTGTGACCACTACACACTCACATTATGTCTCAGATAAACAAACAAAACTGGTGTTTCTGTGACCATTACACATTCTCATTATGTCTCGGATAAACAAACAAAATTGATGTGTCTGTGACCACTACACACTCTCATTATGTCTCGGATAAACAAAGAGAATTTATGTGTCTGTGACCACTAGACACTCGTATTGTGTTTTAGATAATCACAAAAAAAAACGTCAGTGTCTGTGGTCACTATATGTATACGTCCATCATGTCATGGTCATACGTTTTAGAGTTTGTGGCTCCTACATACTGTATAGCGACACCAGATTCGTACAAGAGTTACACAATATAGTATTTTCAATGAAAACAATTAGCTTGTATGTGCAGTAATCGAAATAATTATATAAAGACGCATGCAATACATACGAAGGAGTCACATATAGAATAATGACAACTAAATGGTGTATATATTTAGTGGTATAAACATTATGACTGAAAATACAAAAGAAATGCAAATACGTTGTACAGTTCCCAACATGTGAGCCCTTTACTTCACACAGAACGCCACACCTTGTTTCCATGGAGTCCATCAATGTACGAGCCCTTTACTTCACACAGAACGCCACACCTTGTTTCCATGGAGTCCATCAACGTACGAGCCCTTTACTTCACACAGAACGCCACACCTTGTTTCCATGGAGTCCATCAATGTACGAGCCCTATACTTCACACAGAACGCCACACCTTGTTTCCATGGAGTCCATCAATGTACGATTATGGAACATTGTTTCAATTGACCCGTATTATTCCCCAGAACTCAGCCAACAAAAATATTTTTTCGCCTTTTAACATTCTGAGTTTTTACATACGCCCATACAACCTTAAGCATGCTCATATTGGCACTTTGTGCCAGCCAATCTATGTTTGTGAATGTCCCATCGATCTATTTACCGTCAAGGAATTGTTTCATGATATTTGCTGTATGAATGGAATCATTGCCTTGCTGAAAGATAAATCCTGTCCGATGAATGGTAATTCTAAGGACTGGTCACAATCTGCTTGTAATTAACATGAGTATGGTACCATCAGTTATGAGGAGAAGCCAACATCGTTGACTGAGATATAGCCAAAAACTGGAACTCCTCAAGCACCAAGCGCTATTGTATATGTTGTACATTGGACTTCTTTCTGTCGTCGAACATTGAACAATTTGAATTAAACCCTAAAGACTTCATGTCACCATCTTTGCTTATACCGCTATTTGTGGTTCGATACCCATGTCAAGCTTTTGGTTTTGATTACCAGCAGTTTCCAGAAACTACACGCTCATTGATACCAATTTGGGCTAATGTGTATCTTATTATGCATGAAATAACATTCGCACCTGTATTTACAGCAAGGTCGATTGTTGTTTATCTGGTAACGAACACACCCTGAGATACTTGTGGAGTGTTTCTATTTCTATTATTAACAGTGATAGTTTCATTACCTTCTTTAGTCTTAATTGTCATGAATACAATTCTTACTGAAACATGGAGTCTTCCACAATGTTTCGCATGAAGTATTCTTGACCAGCCCAAACGCTGCTTTTTACACGATTTCATTACGGTATTACAGTTCTTAGAACCATGACGTCATGCGGTATTGTAATTCTGGGCATAGTACTTTTATAGGCTTGACTGTTTGTTTGCTTTAAATTTCGCGC
>NW_013665886.1:398191-399835 GCF_000517525.1 Limulus polyphemus
ATTGACCGTCACATTATAACGCCCCCACGGCTGAAAGGGCGAGCATGTTTGGTGGGACAGGGATTCGAACCCGCGACCCTCAGATTGCGAGTCAAGCGACCTAACCACCTGGCCATGCCGGGCCCTATAGGCTTGATATAGATGTGATAGTTTTTATTTGGTTGAATAACATGACTTCAATGGTTCATTTTCTTTCGAAGATGGGATGGAAGTCTCGTACATTTTGGCTTTTATACTATGTCTCCTCACCGTTTCCATAATTATTTCCAATACTGTACTTCGCATTAGTGTACTGTACGTAAGCATTAGTGAATATATGCAATTTGTATTGGCTTTGAGAGGATTCGAGATAGATGTATAAGCACACGTAGTCCTGTTTGAATTACACATCTTAATATTGTTATATAAAGACATAGCTCTATTTAATTTACACACTACAATCCTAGTTATACAAGAAGTAGATTGACTGAGCTTATACATCATAGTCCTTGATATATATTAACATGTAGTTCAATTTAACTTAAAATCACAATTTCAGATATATAAATATTTAGTTTTATTTAACTTGCCAATCAAAGTCTTATGTACGTAAGTTTGTAGTTCCATATATTTTACCCATCACATTTCTAGTTACAGAATGTTTTTTTTCTTCTTTATCTTAAAACCACAGTCCTAGATATGTAAACATGTAATTCTGTTTATCAATCATTACAGTCCTGTATGTATAAGCTTACGGTAGATTATTTAACTTTCATACCACAGCTCGAGTGATAAAAACGATCAGCTTAGTTTAATTTGCATATTACAGTACTGTACACAAAAACATCTTTTATATACCTTATACAAGACAGTCCAAGATACATAAGAATACAGTTTACTCAATGTACGGCCCTAGATGAATGTTTAACTTAAACATCAAAGCTTCCAACATGTAAATCCGCAGTTCTATATTTAATTGAAAAAAACAACACAGGTCTCAAGTTAAAACTTCTAGTTCTGTTCAACCCGATCAACACATCTTTGATATTTAAACACGTATTTTAGTAGTCCTAGGTACACGAGTATATAGGTTTATTTAACGTAAATTTCAAAATCCCAAATATATAAACCTGTACTTCTATTTGCTTTACGTATAACGCTTTTAGAAATGTAAGCGTGTAGTTTTATTTCACTTATACATAACAGTAATTAAAATGTTGTTTTATTTTACCTGAACACCACATTTCTAGATGCATGCATATATACACGTGGTTTTAAAACCGAGCTAAATAACCTGGTTGTCCTATTTATTTCTCTCATCATAATCTTATATACGAAGAGTTAATGCTATTTAACTTACACATCACAGTCTTTGGTATGAAAATGAAAACCCATAGTTCTAGATGAGTAAACATCAAGATATATACTAAATTTATATATTACCGTCCTTGCTAAAAGTAGTTCTAACGCCCCTAGTGGCTCAACGGTAAGTCTGCGTGCTTACAACGCTAAAAACCAGGTTTCAATACCCGTGGCGGGCAATTGTGTAAGTTTGAGTTTAACAAGAAACAAACAAAAATAGCTCTAACGTGACCAGCACAACTCTAGACATACAAACATTTGAACCCTATTTACTTCATACATCACACTCCTAGATCCGTAAAT
>NW_013665886.1:400791-412547 GCF_000517525.1 Limulus polyphemus
AGATTCCGCGCCCTTACCACCTGGCCATGCCGGGCCAAAGGTTTTAGAAAAAGACGATGATAATTTGTTCTTGAACAAGTGTTCAAGTATACTTTTTGGTGTCATTTTATTCGCTCTCCGCGAGAGTGCTTGTCATTTTTCGTACAGTTCTATTGCCTTGACCTTAGTTTTCTCATTGCCTTCTGCTAAACCGATTTTGGAAGATCCACGCTGTATTTCAGCAAGTCTTTTAAGCTGACTTTCGACAATTCAGAAATGCAAATGAAGGAAACTGAACACTGATCTGTGTTCCTCTAGTTGCTGAATTCTCTACAATCATCTAATGGTTGTATCGACAGTTTCGTTAAAAACATTGACCTTGAAGCTTTGCTGTGTATCAAGAATAACTTTATCACAACTCTGATATAAAAACTGTATATTTTATATGATTCTGCTGTTCTTCTGCAAACTCCCTCAAATCCATCAGTACTTTGCAAAGCATTCATCAGTCCTTCATTGAAGAAGGAAATATTCTATTTTTTCACAGTTGTCTTCTAGCTATTCGCTGGTGAGTTTGATCTCATATAAAAAAGTCGCCACAAATCTGAAACTTAGTTACTTGGCAACGATTGCTTTCGCTTCACAACGTGACTTTATTTCATTGAATCCTATCATGGCGTCGACTTCTGCAATGGAGAACAAAGCGTCGAGACCTCTCTAAGTTTTGAGACGATTTTTTGCTATTTTTCGTTTGTCTGTCTTTAGAATTGTCTTTGTCATGAAAGGTTATGAGTTCTGAAACAACATTATCAGTATTTATAGCATAAGCCATCTCATTGATTTAAGCAGCACTACTTTGCCTACTTTTAATGGTAGTTTCTTCACTCTCTTTAAACGTGTCGAGTTAGGAAAACTTGCAACGAACGCCCTTTTGGTTTTTCAATACTTGTGTCTTGTTTCCTTAATCTTTCCGATATCAGGCATCAAAAAAGGCAGTGCTTTTCATTAGCACTATTTTAATTGTTACTTTGATTAGTTATATATATATAACTTTTTTCTCAGTTCACTATTTAAACACTTTTGGGTAACCACTATCTTAATTGTTACTTTGATTAGCTATATATATAGCTCTTTTTACTAATTATTTAAAAATGAAAAATACTTTTATAATAATACTCTTAATCTGTATGTTTTATCAAGAAAAAAACTTGAAGCTTGTCGAGCTCGCGCCTCTTAAATGAAACAGTAACCTAATTCCCAGAATTTTGTTCAAAATTTCTAGTTATACGTTTTATTATTTCACTTTTATTTTGACCGATTCCAGAGAAAACAAACAAACGAGAAATTCTTATTATAAAGAGGGAGAATCTGAACCCTCTTCGATTAACTACTCGCAACTCGTTAGTTGATAACGCATCATCGGCGATTCTCCAGTTAGCCGTCCCTAATTTAGCGGGGAAAACTAGAGGAAAGTCAACGCCACTCACCACCAACTCTTGGGCTAACCTTTTACCAACGAATAGTGGGATTGAGCGTCACGTTATAATACTTCTACGGCTGAAAGGGTGAGTATGTTCGGCGAAGGGGATTCGAACTTGTGCTCCCCCGATTTCGGGTATAGCGCCCTCACCACTAGGCCATGTAAACATCTAAGTTATTTAATTCACACAAAACCCTTGAAAATATAAAAGCGTATTTCTGCTTAATGTACACACCACAATTCTAGCAACGTAAAAATATCATTATATTTAATTTAAACGAAAACTTCAAAGCCCTTGCTAAAAAACAAAATACAATTCACAGTCATAGCTGTGCAGAAATATAGTTTTTAATTTACTCACACTTCACAGTTGTATCAACGTGGCTTGGTTTGAGTTATGCGATACCAATCGAAGTGTAAATATATTTCGTTACGAATACAATGACACAGCTCTTATGCATATCCATCTAAGTCCGTATTTTTTTAAGTTGCTGATTTTCTATTATACTCGCACAATTATTTTCATGTAAACACGAAGTAGCATTTAAGGAAATATGAGGTGTTGCAAATGTGTTCACCATAACTTGAAAGTGTTAACTCTGTGTGATTTTTATATGTCACTGGCATTCAAATAAAAATGTATATTTCGTTGGATAGACCTGTGATTCAAACACGTTGATCATGTAGCTTACCTTCTCTCCTCTGAAAGGATGCTTGAAGGTGGTGCCTCTGTACTTTTCCCAATATTTACACTTAAACTGTATTCATCTTGTGACGCATTAGCACTCATTTTAGATGTTAATCTTTTCAAAACATCGTCCATCGTCCGTTTTCCAGCATGGCCACCAGAGGGTTTACTGCTTTCACCGACGTATGAATGGTTTAGCAATTTCGATGAGGGTCTCCCATCAGCTGAAACTGCTTCATTACCTTCGCTGTAAGCACCCTCCGAGTCGTATTCAGAGTCAGTTGGGGTTTCAGAACGAGCTGATAAAACACTTTGTAACAACCTTTGTTTCCGGCTATGTAGCAGCGTGGGCGTGGCTTTACTGCCAGAATCACTCGCTAAACTGTCACAAGAATCGGCTTCAGGTTCATCACCTCGATGTCGAAAAGCACTAACTGAGTAGTTTTCAGGCGTACACATTTCGTCAATGAGGCTCACTCTATGAAAAATGTCTCCGTTTCTCTGTTCTGCTTTAGACCGACCAGCTGAGTTCATAAGCAGGCCTTCATTGAGAGGACCTTTATTCTCATAGTCTAAATCGTTGTTATTCTCAACGTCCACGTGGTTGTGAAGAAGTTTGGTCAGTCGAGAGTTTCGTCGGGGGACTCTTCCGCTTAGAGGACATCCTCCTGTGAGAAATCACAACAAATATTTAAGGTAATCAGTATCGCATAGCAGGAATATATAAACATGTATAATAACCTAAGTTACTGATGAACATCGTGCAAAAAGACGTAACAAAATATTGTGTCACCCATAAAGTAATATTAAGTATATATTTTATTACCAACCTTTTATTTGAGTCAGTGTAGAGCTATTCTATTTTCCAGCTTCAAGCTATATTCTACCCTAACCAAGTTTCAAGTTAGTATGAAGCCCTCGTTTCATCACAGTCATGTTTACGGTTATCAGAAGTTGCCACAATCATGTTTACGGTTATCAGAAGTTGCCACAATCATGTTTACGGTTATCAGAAGTTGCCACAATCATGTTTACGGTTATCAGAATTTGCCACAATCATGTTTACGGTTATCAGAAGTTGCCACAATCATGTTTACGGTTATCAGAAGTTGCCACAATCATGATTACGGCTATCAGAAAGTTGCATAAAATGGTACCATTTCAAATTTGCACTTCCTAGATTCTAGAACATTCGGTTGGCTTTGTCATCAAGCTTGTCTGTAGAATATTTTTCAAGTCCACGTTATGTTAACAGTTACCAGAATGAAGTTCAAAGTTAGCATAAACACACTTTATTACGCTTGTCTAATTCAGATATCAGGAAGTTCAAATTACACTCTATCACAACGAGGTGTGTAGCCATCACGTGCAAGTGGCTTACTATCAAATGTATATACCCATCATGTGCAAGTGGCATACTATCAACTATATATAGCCATCATGTGCAAGCAGCATGGCATCAAGTTTAGAACTATTATGTACAAGTGACATGCTATAAAGTTTACAGCCATCATTTACAAATGGCGTGCTATCAAGTTTACCAGAAAGTCCAGAAGCTAGCAACTTTAGAAAAACAAAAATAATTTTGTATTTACCAGAAAGTCAAAATGACCTGTTATTAAATTTAGTTATCAAAACGCTGAACGAAATTATATCGTCAATAAGTTTATTATTATCAACATTCATTTCGTTATCAGAAGTTTTCGCGATCCATTTTATGGACCATCTTTAACTACAGTGAAATGTGTGACCGATAGAGGGATGCACTGACCACATAGAATCGAATTTTCTGACAACGTGTAAAGAAGCGATTAAGGTGTCACACTCAGCTTGTCGCTTTCTTAGGGAGGATAAGATGAGCTAAGCAGACAAAACGACCGTCAAGTGCATACTTATAATTCACTAACGTTTTCCCTCTCGGCGATACTTTCTGTCTCGCCCTTATCATGTTAATCAGCGCGTGAGCTGCTGACACTGGTGGGGCACGTACGGTATGTGAGCGTGGGCAAGTTTTACATACCACAGAACAGCAATTATCCGCAGATTTTAGACTCTATCTATAGAATATAAAAAAGGGGGGTGAGGTGGAGAAGAGAACAGAATAAAAGTGTACAAATTCTTATAAATATATAATGTTTAATGCTGGGATGGTTATTAAAGTCACAAAATATTATTCAATACAAACTCGAATAATTACAGCTTGTCATATGTACTTTGAAGAATTATATCAAGTAAAAACGTAAAACATATTAACAGATGTGGCTACAGTTTAAAAAAAGCCTTACACTTAACTATCAAAGCAAAGTGTTGCACCACCGGAAACTTCATGAGAAATTGGCCTCTTACCGGAAATGACATCATGATCTGATATCAGAGAAATTAAACGTAATGGACTAGATATTATAAGCATAAAAAATACTTCCGTTGTCATTATGTTTTCTTGAAACTGGTGCATTATTTTCTGCTAATTAAACCTTTATAGAAATACTAGTGGGAAACGAAACTGTCTGAAATGGCAAAAGAGATCTTCGTCTGAAATTCTGTTTTTCATTTTTGTAAATTGTATTATTAATGCGAAGAGTGTATATCCACAATATTGTAATACTCACAGCCACGAGAACAAAGCCAATGTGATGATTAATACCACTCTGAGTACAATATTCTTGAATTTATTATATATGTAGCTGGTAAAAGAGTGGGCCTACAGCCCACATTTCGACTGCCACCTTGCACCGCTCTACTACCTATTATAAGTTCAATAGACGACTCTAGACCATAATGAAACGTTGAACAACACAAGAGATCAACCTCAGTACTTGATCGGCGAGTGGCTTTTAGATAGACATCACCAATAAAAGAAACGGCGAATGTCTTGGATTAAAAATAGCCGTCTTGGGATGAGAGAATTAATGAAACGTTAATTAGTTAATATTACAATAAAATCATACCTCTGTCCCCATCCCAGGGGATAAAATGTCCTCATTTCTGTTACATGGAACGTGTCCTTCGTGGGTCAACGGTAAATTTACGGACTTACAATGCTAAAATCCAGGGTTCGATTCTCGGTGGTGGACAGAACGTAGCTACTCTATTGTGTGGCTTTGGGCTAAAATCAAACAAACAATAAATGCCTCTTAAACCGAGATTTAAAGATGCATATGTTTGCCCGTGGACAGAAGAAATAACATCTTCTGGAGATTTCCACAGAATAACGTATTTCACTGAACACGTTTAACACACTACACTCATAGCTAAGCTTTTCGAGTCATTTGTCTTCCTAAAGTGGTTAGTGAGCCTGGACTGTGAAAACAAGGGTTTATGATTCACGTCCCGTTGCCACAAAAATGGACTCCACACTTTTGATGCGTGAGTGCGCCATAACAGTGGTGTTCTAAGATTACTTGTCGGTCAGATACGAGTTGGCAGTATGTGCTTTAGACTGTCTTCCCCGTAGTCTTTCAGTTAAAACTTAGGGACGAGAACATTCTGAATCAAACGTACTTAAAGTTCGAAAGCATAGTGACAGCCAAGCTTAGTGAAGGAAGGTTATCTTATAAATATGTTCAGTAATACAATGAATCTCAAGTCTGGCTAATAAATATTTCATTGTAAATATCAAGTGAATTGTAGCGTTATATATATATATATATACATATATATATCACACGAAATTACCATCAATGTATATCTTTACTATAATCTGAAGACCGTCCCCACTCATACAAAGAAAATACTTGTTGATGTAAGAAAATCATCTGGTCACAAAAACCGAAACGTCATTAATAATGATATAAATAAAACATATAGTTACGATAGCGAAACGTCATTAATATGTAAAGAAAATATCTGGTTGCGATACCAAAATTCCAGTAATGATGATAAATAGGAAACATCTTGATAAAATTCCGAAACGTTATTAATAATGATGTAAAATAAAAACTTTTTTTTACATTAAATGTGTACGTTTTACATACATGTATTTGAATGTTCAAGAATAAAATATATTTTTTTTATCATGATCTATTAATTTATGTAATAATACTTGAAGGTCGGATTATACGATGTCAATAAAACATCTAGTTATGTGGTTTTTAAAGTACGCTACTTTTTCTCTTCTGAAGCTTCTTTAGCCGGACTGTTGAAAACGCTGAGTGAAATCCTACAGTGGTGTAAGCAATACGGTTGGGAAGTAAATAAAATGAAATGTACAAAAATAAAGAGAGATGGAAACCTAAATTTTACACAGAAAACACAAAGAGGATTTACTTATTGAGTAATGTTCTTGCCAACCTCCTCCTGCTGGCTATATAATATTTATTAATTATTAAAGTGTACAATTCTATAACTTTGGTTCCAGAATGTACAAAATATTTTGACTTTTCCATAGGGATACAAAACGGTCTTGTAATCTGACTAATGTAATGTAGAGCGAGCAATATTTTCTTTATGTATTTAATCTGTTGCTTTTAAGTTGTGCCTAAATCGTCAGTGCTTGTCTTAAGCCGATATGACTCTAGCAGTCGGACAGTTTAACTTCTTCAGATGTTTGGCCTGCTGAAGAGAATAACGTTCAATGAATATAGTAGTCAGTTGTATACATCATCGACTAATAACGTTAATAAAGAAAAGCTTGCCCTAAGGTCTTAAACAGTTAATTCGTCGGTTTGAGACAATTAGGCCAGAGAAAACTACAGAAAACAATATAACAACCACTAAATCTCAAAGGGTTTCGCTTTAGAAACTTTTACGCCATCGAGGAACGTGGTTCACACTTTCCACTTAATATTACACAATAGGTTTAGATAAAACCGATGACCAATAAAACGTGGCTAGAAACCACGCTTCGAACAGTTGAAATTCACTTTTATCCGAGTTGAGGGGGGGGGGGATTTATTCAAGAAATAATTATGAAAACCCTCACGAAGATTAACAGAAGCTTAATAATGATCCTTTATTATCAATAACTTCCCATCAAAAATCTACTGGCGTAGGTCAGACGTAAAAATGAAAATTAATGAATATATAGATAATATACGTTTTTAAGATATATTTTTTGGTACCCTTGCTGTTAACGATGTTTTCGGCTGTAATGTTACTTTGTGGTGAAGCTTCTCTAACACATATCACGATTAACACATTTCTTTATATTTGTTGATAAAACTGTCTGTACACTAACTATTACAGCAAATAGTGTCTATTACGAGAAAACCATGGTATTCTACGCCTAGATGAGTGAGGCATTGGAAACATCACCCTCCAACAAGACAGATCCTCCCCCCTACCTCCCATAGCTGTCGTCACGTTAAAAGCCTTTTAATAGACATTCTTACTAAAGATAGAATCCTAAGCTATTCAGAGATGATCTAACTGACTGTACGTTAATTCACTTACACCTACCATTAAAACTACGAATTAGATACTAAACCTGTTAACAATACCTGTACGTCGCTGTAATTGTTGAAATAACGGTTAATATTAATTTATGATATACCTTTACAAGATAACAATATGTAAATGCTTTTTTAATATCACTGAGAAATGGAATTGGGAATTTTAAGCAGAAAGGCGCCTTGTATATGTGTGGGTTAATAACCAGGTCAAACTCTCCTATAGGATTCAGATATAACCGTCTCTAATTTTGAAATACTGCCCAAAGGGAAAGTACTCACCCTGAAGTACCAGCAGTCACAAGAGTTTATAACGCATCCACAGAGCTTGTTCATGTCTTGAACCACGACCCTTCGATCAGCAGCTCGACACGCTAACCACCAGGGTGCGCCTGTCTCATAACGTACAGAAAATAAATGTTTTAGTAATCTGACCTCTAAGTGTAAGTATTAAAAATATCTGAACCTAGAGTTATATTTTGGCTTTAAGCATAGAAAAATGGATATTACAATGAGAGACCAATGACATTATTAATAGTTTGGCCAAACTCGAAAGATGACCATTTTGGCCTATTACATAGAATCTGGCATCACCTTCCTGCTTAGTAACCGTACCGTTCATTATTGATAAAGATACTTTACTAATGATTTTTAAAATTATTGCTTTTCTTTAGCGCTTTTCAACACGTTCCTGTCTTCTCGCAGGAGCAGCAACCTTGTAGATGGTGGTACATCACTGCAGTGAAACAGAATTGAACCTTCATTGCAGAGAAACTAATAGCAGACCAAGAAAACCATTTCCTTCATGAAACATTTGACGATCACGGAACTGCCACATCACAGTTAGTCAACATGAGTTATCTGATAAACTGAGATCAGTAGGAAAAGTAAGCATGATGTATCATAAAAGTAAAACATTTTAAACAGCGGTATAAAAGGGTTAAAAACCTATAACACGAGCTCATTCGAAAGGTGGACATTTCTTCTTCAGGAGCAAACTGGAAATAGTTAGCCATGTTGCAAATGAGATTTTCTGTATAAAACATCATATTTTGGGAAGTAATTCGATAATGTAATATAATATATTTCCAACATTTCTGCCATAATTCCTGGAAAAAGGAAACTATAACTATCTTGTACATTATTTTCGTTTTTATCTGGTACTGGTGTAATTATACAATCAAATATAACAGTGACTATGCCTTTATTCATTAGAATCATCGTTTGCTTGTTATAATCTAGTGACCTTTTTTATAGGTTATCATCAGCTATGATCAATAAACTTTCCTTCAAAAATTATCATTACCCTTCATATCAGAAACTCTGGAATAGTTGTCATCAATGTCAACTTTTAAACTATGACCCAATATACCATGCAGGTTACCACACCACTCAACCCTTGAGTATCTATCTACCTTGACATTTGAAGACTGATCTGGTGACACACTCTCTCTGTTACAACTATCTGAGCTATGATCTATGAATCGACCTAGTAGGTTATCACTCAATCTATCAACATCTAGAGATCCCTAATTTTTACCTTTGAACTATAATATAGAGTTTACATATTAAGCAGAGAAATTTCTTAAGAATTGACATCTTTGCACAACAACTGAAATAAATATCATTCCAAAAATCGTTAAACATACTATCGTATTATGTTCATGGTCAAACCATATAGCTCTAAAAAAAAACGTGTTTTTTTTATCAGCAAGTCCCGACTTGTTTTCTAAAAGAAGTTTCCTAAGATAACATGTCAGATACAAACTTCGTTCAGATGTAAAGGTTAAAGAATTTATTGTTTGACCACAAACACTTACAGACATGATTTGTGACTACAAACGACAGAAAACTTGTCGCTATCAAAACAATAAATGTATTAATAAGTTCTTGATTTAAACAGTTTTCGTTTCGCAAAGATATACAAGGAAATACAATTTGAACATGTTGCTAAGGAAACATTGTCTATAAGTACTTCCTACGTTACATACTGTATTTTTCTCAAAGATATACAAGGAAATACAATTTGAACATGTTGCTAAGGAAACATTGTCTATAAGTACTTCCTACGTTACATACTGTATTTTTCTCACCAACATATGTAAAACTTTATTAGAAATTTTACGCACCATGATCTCCAACACCGTGTGTATAAGCGGAGCGGTATTTTTCTAACATGACGGAACCACAATATTTCTGTTTTTTAGTATGGGACACTTGTTTTTCATCAACTTTCTGAAGTCAGAAATGTAGGTTCTCACTACAATATTTTTAGTATGCGACACTTGTTTTTCATCAACTTTCTAAAGACCGAAATGCAGGTTCTCACTACAACATTTTTAGCATGCGACACTTGTTTTTCATCAACTTTCTTAAGCCAGAAATGCAGGTTCTCACTACAACATTTTTAGTATGCTACACTTGTTTTTCATCAACTTTTTAAAGCCAGAAATGCAGGTTCTCACTATAACATTTTTATTTTGCGTCACTTGATTTTCATCAACTTTTGAAAGACAGAAATGCAGGTTCTCACTACAACACTTTTAGTATGCGACACTTGTTTTTCATCAAATTTCTAAAGACAGAAATGCAGGTTCTCACTACAACACTTTTAGTATGCGACACTTGTTTTTCATCAACTCTCTAAAGACCGATGCAGGTTCTCACTACAACAAGTATACTTCAAGATTATGATTTTTATTCGTTTATTTCAAAGCTACACAAAGGTCATCTGCGCATAGCCGTCCGTAATTTTGAGCTGATAGATGTAGAGCAGCTAGTCAACATCACTCACGGCCAACTCTTGACCAAATAATGAGATTTGACCATAAGTTTTATAGCGCACGTACGACACTGCCTCCCAGTGGCACAGCGGTATGTCTGCGGACTTACAACGCTAGGAATCCGGGTTTCGATGCTTGTAGTTGGCAGAGCACAGATAGCCCATTGTATAGCTTTGTGCTTAATTACAAATAAACAAACAAACGTACGACCCTAAAGTGTGGATCGCGTTTTGTGGCAAAGGGTCGTGAACTAGGAACCCTCGGATTCGCATGCTAACTCTTGGCTATGTTCGTTTTCTGAAAATCAACAATCGTAGGTTTTGAATCCTTTAAATCTACCAACATTTGATATTTAAAAAATTGTGACCGTCAGGAACAGGTCCTTATGTTTTTATGATGGCTGTGATCGTCAGGAACAGGTCCATAACTTGATACATGATGTCAGTTATGTTTGCACATTTGTACCAGTACACGTGTAATATTCGTTCAATATTATGAAAGAACTATTGTTAAATATTAACTTTTATTCTGGATTAATGTTTCTTTTTCTTCTTCTCTTGTTTGGGGTTTTCTAAAGCACTATGTTATTTTGCGTTTCGTGATATTGAACACATTTACCATCTTTATCTTTTTCCTGACCATAGTTAAGCTTTTACAGTCTTATTAGAAATCCACTTAACATATCTTTGTGTAATGACATTTGGTGACGAGTCCCCACACAACAAGTAACATCTCTACAGTTGTTTTCAACATCTTAGTGTGAATGGAAATTGAAAGATGAAAGGTTTGGAACTTTTTTGTGATAAACGTAACTTGGTATAGCGTGTTCAGAATGATATATTGGCTGACAACGGTTTCATGCAGGTTTTCGGTCAGCCCTTATCGTGTGAGTATGAGTAAAACTTCCGGGTCATCAATACTATTACATTACAGAGGTTGGCAAAAACAACATATTATAGTCATCGATCACTTTCACTGGATTTCGTTGACCACAGGCCTTAGCGGCCAGTAGAGAGGGATAATGTTGACGGCAAACCAAATAAAATCACAGGCATGTTCACTAGTCCGTAAATGACTATAAAAACACGAACTTGTTGAAGTGTACGCTCTGCCATCTTGAAAGACTTCAACAACACCTGAAAACTAATTAGATTCTGGTCATTTGCAATGGATGGTGCATCCAATAGGCAAATGAATGACAGGGATTTTTAGTATTATGGTAGAGAAAGTTAGCTTGAGATAATGGTCTTATTGTTGTAAACACTTCGGTATATCTTACTGAGATGTAGATAATGGTCTTATTGTTGTAAACACTTCGGTATATCTTACTGAGATGTAGATAATGGTCTTATTGTTGTAAACACTTCGGTATATCTTACTGAGATGTAGATAATGGTCTTATTGTTGTAACACTTCGGTATATCTTACTGAGATGTAGA
>NW_013665886.1:413547-414606 GCF_000517525.1 Limulus polyphemus
ACTTAAATAAACGTCCACAGTATGATGTTTCTTAGTCTTAAATATTGTTCGCACATTGTTGTAAAACGTTCAATAAGCTGTTAAATGCTCGATTAGAATAATGGAATGCAGTCTCAAGACTTGATCAAGGCCTTCTTCTTCGACTGACAATATTAACCAGCTTATCAAAGATTTATAGGCTATGATTTTCAATACCGTGTCAAAGATAAATCATGTAAAGAACAGTTTCATCGCACTTAACTGTCTAAAACTGTATAAAACACCCCCTCAAATACTACAACCATCTTTTTCAAAGTAATATAGATTAGCGCGTCAAACAGTTTAAATATTGGTCCCTGAATATTTAATGATCACATAGATATAATGTTTTGTAAATTTTCAACAAAGTTGATGATGCACTGATAATATTTCATCACGTACTAATAATATAAATTACTGATTCGTTCAGTTTACAAGTACAAACAATAACCATATTTAAATAAAATGGAACAAACGTTTCGAGATTCAGTAGGTTTCATTCTAAACACAGATGGTAATTACTTTGATTTAACAAAAACGTAATAAAAATAACGTGAGAGTTAATTCGTACAGGATTTGTGCTTTTACTGCAATTATGCGAGATATTTTTGGACAAATTTTAACAAATGGTGGCATGCAAGAATTGTAAACTTTTTTTACTTCAGTGAAATGTTCAGTAATTCATATGGATATTATTAATCCTAGTGTCTGATATTAAATGTAACGGGAGTGCATGAGTGACGGTTTCAGCTTTTATTGTTTTTAGTGTTAATGGTTCAAAACACCAATCAGATTATATCAAAGCTGTTAGTACAGACACGTGATATCTGTGTTAAATAAAACTCTGGCAATATATATTAACATTATGACATTATTTGTGAAGCACCTTACCACATTTTTGTATTCGAGACAATTCAATTTTTTCTCATCGTGTTAGAGCCTTTATAGGAAATTAGACACTGTCCTTCCCGGTTTTTATCACTAAGTTTAAATGTGTCCACATTGCCCTTCCCGGTTTTTATCACTAAGTTTAAATGTGTC
>NW_013665886.1:415155-428644 GCF_000517525.1 Limulus polyphemus
GGTTTTTACCACTAAGTTTAAAAGTTTCCACATTGCCCTTCCAGGTTTTTACCACTAAGTTTAAAAGTTTCCACATTGTCCTTCCCGGTTTTTATCACTAAGTTTAAAAGTGTCCACATTGCCCTTACCGGTTTTTACCACTAAGTTTAAAAGTTTCCACATTGCCCTTCCAGGTTTTTACCACTAAGTTTAAAAGTTTCCACATTGCCCTTCCCGGTTTTTATCACTAAGTTTAAGAGTGTCCACATTGCCTTTCCCGGTTTTTACCACTAAGTTTAAAAGTGTCCACATTGTTCTTCCCGGTTTTTACCACTAAGTTTAAAAGTGTCTGCATTAAATAGGTCTTCTACTGCGCTCTTCAAATAAAAAACAAGCCAATCAAAATGTTCGTTTAGCTTGCTTAGGGACGGTCGTGTTAATTTCAGATATACATCAGTAGAATTGATAATTTCTCTTACACGTGAAATTATTTGAATACTCACTTTGAGCAACTGATATCTAGAATATAAATCTTAATGTTGAAAGGTGTATTACGAAATATAGAAGTCAATTATTCTTTATATTATTAACTTGTTTGGTAATCCTTAAATAGCCTGGAGCCACTTGGACCACATTTTCACGATATTGACGAAGCACGCTACCCGAGCTAGTTTTTAGCAGCCTGCGGGCCCTGCTACTTGACTTCGGCAAGAAACCAAACCTGACGTAAGATAAGCCTACTCTTGCCTAACGATGTGCAGTTGGGTGCTGTCAAAGGTGTTCCAAGTCTTTAACAGTCTGGCGATGAGAGATTTTCAAATTTTATTACTGTTGAAAGGATTCCAAACTCTGATAACAGTAGGGTTAAGTTACTAAGCGCCATCTATTGCGGATGCTTGAGACTATAAATATGTTACCTTTATAAACGTACGAAGACAAAGAAAGCACGGGACATTGAAGGACTGAATTATGTTCAGTTTCAAGTATCATACTTCTCTGTGAAGAGTAAAGTTTGAAGCACATAGACTGTATTATATACACCTGGTTTCAATAAAGAGAACTATTAAACATATCTTTGTTTCTTGATTTTACTTTGTTATCGCTCGTAAACAACCATCCCTTTAAAAGTAAATTTCCATGCTGATATACACGTTATTTATTACACAAGTCAATTAGACTTAGTACATCTCATTATTTATCAATGCGAGTAGTTTTGACGATTTATATGTTTTGAAGAAGCTTGTTTAGTTAAACGTTAGTCACATGATCTTTTCTCTCAAACAGTTATTTTAACCTGTTTGTAATTTTAGATGTTCAGGTATTAATCATTAATCTTTGGAGAAGTCTCCATAAGTTACTTCTCAGTGTATATGTAAACGATGAGGATGTAGGTTTTTTATTTCTCCTTGGGAATTTGCTGTCTTCAAGAACACACGAGTGAAGCAATTTGAAAACAAACGTTTGTCGGCGTGGATAACAGTTACCAACATATAAGATGCTTCAAAGCATTATCTGGTTTTATTGCATTAATTTCGCTATCAGAAAGATGTTATTATTCACAGACCAGTATATAATTCAGGTGCAGATCCAGGGAGAGAGGGGCCCTCTAGGTTACTTCAACATTGTTAAAACATGACTAAAACGTACCACAGACCAGTATAAAATTCAGGTGCGGATCCAGGGAAAGAGGGGCTTTGACCTACCCTCTAGGTTACTTCAACATTGTTAAAACATGACTAAAACGTACCACAGACCAGTATATAATTAAGGTGCGGATCCAGGGAGAGAGAGGGGCTCTGACTTACCCTCTAGGTTACTTCAACATTGTTAAAACATGACTAAAACGTACAGGATACAACAATTAATCAAGACTAATTCTCCAATAAGGTTTTATTATGCCCAAATGGTACCATTATATTTTCTGCCAAAATTTCTCGAGGAACCATCCGCAGACGCTTGTTGAAATACTATGTGGGCCAATCCCTTTCACAAATCCTGGAGCCGCTCCTGAATAATATTAATTTGTTTTGTAACTCATCTTAAGTGTAAAAATTCACAAACGTTTTAGCTGAGGAGCTCTACCTGAAGATTTAATAGGAACCTTAAATACTGGATATAACAGATAGAGCGTGGCTGACATATTATGACATTCTTCTTTGCATTTACTCGTTCGTATTCATTATACCCACAAAATAACTAAGTTTCTGTTTTATTGCACACAAGAGTGATGATGAAAATCATCACCATCATTTTATTCCTTTCTTACATGTCCTTTCAGTTATATGCTAAAAGTAAAAAAAAAAAAGAGACCAGATAATGAACGTAACATACTAACCAAATGAAGAAACATAACAGGTTTAAGACGAAGAAGTCAGGGAAATAGAAAATAGTTAAAGATCGCTCGAGCAAGGAGGTCTGAATTGCTGGATTTATTAATTCTCAATTATGTTAATTGAAAAAATAAAATATCTAGAATTGGTGGAAGGGTACCCTGAATTTTCAGAGATTTATCTTAATTATACTTTCTCATAACTTCACCCTTATAACAAGTTAACAAATATTCTTGTTTTGTTTTTTTAAGTTAAGCACAACGCTACACAATGGGCTATCTGTGCTCTGCCCTCCACGGGTATCGAAACTCGGATTCTAGCGTTGTAAGTCCGCAGACATACCGCTGTGCCACTGGAGGGCAGTGTCGTACGTGCGCTATAAAGTTATGGTCAAATCTCATTATTTGGTCAAGAGTTGGCCGTGAGTGATGTTGACTAGCTGCTCTACATCTATCAGCTCAAAATTACGGACGGCTATGCGCAGATAAAAGTATACTTCAAGATTATGATTTTTATTCGTTTATTTCAAAGCTACACAAAGGAAATGCAGGTTCTCACTACAACACTTTTAGTATGCGACACTTGTTTTTCATCAAATTTCTAAAGACAGAAATGCAGGTTCTCACTACAACAACTTACAGATACTTATAACAAGAAATTACAAAATCTCAATGGTCAGATGAGAAAAACAAACGATGAAGAACCGTTTCAGAGAACCATATCTTCCAGGTGATGTATGAGTAATGGCCAATTGGACCCATTTTCGCACAGAAATTATTTACAAAATACTCTGTAGTCTTGTTTCCTTATATGTCATATGCCTTTCTCTGACCTATGGTGGTCTAATTGCAAATGGGGGTGACTTAAATGATTTTACTTAAACATTTCGTTTTAAAGTTATACGTTTAAATTCTTTTATATTTTACTTGAAATTGCAATTATAATATCACTTGAATAATCTAAAGTTTATATATGTATCCGTTTTCCATATGTTCTCTCTTTCATCAGCTTAGATTGGCTTATTAACATAACTAATGTATTATATTCATAGTGAGAGCTGGAGCTCCCATTACAATGTTCTAAGGGTAAAAATATTTGGTAAAGTGCCAAAGGCTTGTTGAAAACAAGTATGCTAATAGAAAATCACTCTTGAAAATAAAGATACACCCGTCATGGAGAACAGCCAGTTCCTACAATAAGTATTCACAATCACATACGTAATAGACAGCGCACATTAAACCCAAGGGTCCGATCCTGTATTTCATAACTGTTGATGTTTTTATTGAGCTCTTCTAAGCAGATTATTACACTTTCCCTCTAATACACACTAAGTAGATTGTTACACTTTCACTGCACACACACACTAAGTAGATTGTTACACTTTCACTGCACACACACTAAGTGATTGTTACACTTTCCCTCGCACACACACACACTAAGTAGATTGTTACACTTTCACTACACACACACTAAGTAGAGTGTTACACTTTCCCTCGCATACACACTAAGTAGATTGTTACACTTTCACTGCACACACACACACTAAGTAGATTGTTACACTTTCCCTCTCACACACACACTAAGTAGATTGTTACACTTTCACTGCACACACAACTTTAAGTGTTTCAAAAGCCGAAAGTACGAAGTCCATTTTATACTTCACTGTACGAATTTACAAGCTGAAAAAAATAAAAAATCTTCACGATATATCAAAATGATCTGCACGTCTTAAGTAACTTCTCAACACCTATACTGTGTCTCTAGCATAGCCGTCGGAAACAAGATGTGTAGGAGGGGGCGCTGAAGTTGGAAGTGATTCAAAATTGTTCATAAGTGCACCGAAAGCAGGCAGAAACTCAGGGGTTCGAGAGCACGCTCCACCAGAAAATCTTAATAATTAAAAGGGCACTTTGGGCCTATTTTGATGCAGTGGAGGAGAAGATATATTGGGAACCAAGAAAAAACACAGAAACCAACTCAATGTGAAAAATAAGCAATTTAATGAACAACTTACACAATTTTTTCTTTTTCACCTCGATTTCTTTTTCCTATTTTTGTGACTCTCCAACTATCTAATTCAGTTTAAGATCTTATCTGCTCACAGTGAGTCATTATGTTGGATGAAAAATTCAACTGAAGTTAGGAAAATCGTAATGCAAAGAAATTTATTGTGGAGGGACGAATAAGTGCTTTCCCTCTTCCGACGTGGCGCCTACGTGTAAATTAGCACATTCTGTAAGTAAAAGGTGTTTTCTGATACGTACTTTATGAAAATTGAAACTGCAGCTAAAATATTCCAAATTGAAAGTTACTTCGATGATGGATTTTTAGTGAACATTATTGAAGAGAGAATTTTACGTATAATAACAGTTATTTTGCTCACTTTCACCAACAATTGTACGTTATCACAATTCGTCTTGCTACTTGGTATATTCAGTTTTAGAATGAGGTTCTTTAAAAACAGTATAGTGGATTATTATATTAAGTTCCCCTAAGAGATGCACACTGCAGGAAAGTTGAAAAATGTTCGAACACAACATTGCTATCCGTTGAACATGGTTTTGTGTTATAACCATATACTGTATTACTGGTTAATTACTTATTGCCGTTTTTCCTCTCCAGAAGCAGAAAGACGCCGAAAGTTGTATTTAAATGGTAATAATGCACTGATGACCAGGCCAATCAATCACACACAGGCTAGTAGCGAGGTGTGTAAAAACCGCTTTATCAAGAATGACATATGTAACACTCGAGGTGAGAAAACGTCTAATACTATTTTCTGTCAAGAGCAGACAGTCTCTATAACAAATAACAGTCATTATATATTCAATTAAATACGGGATCTAACTGTTGAAGCTGAACTATTTTCAACTCCAAACGTCGCCAGCCACACAACACCCTCTGGTTTATAGTTCAATTTCATGCCACGTTGATCGTTTTAAATTATGGAAAGTTTCAGAACACACGCAGGTATTTCCGGGATTGTCTTTTTGATCATAACACTTACAAAAAGTACACACACACATATATATATATATATATAGATATAGATTAGAGCAACAGATTATTTGACGAAATATTATCCATGTCAAAACGGATAATCCAAGACAAATTGGCTATTTGTATTGAAACCAAATTTTTAGCGTCATAGGTCCAGAAACTTACCGCTGAGCCACTTGTTGTAAATACTGATTCTAATACTTTCTTACAATAATGTTAAGCGAAGATACATTTTTCATGTAATTAAGTATATAGTAATTATCAGATATATTTCTGAGCTTACTATTTTTATTTATGCTTCTTAATTTATTAAATTATAAAAAAAGATTGTCAGAATAAGTCTGAGTAAAAGTAATTTCAATGTGCGTTTCCATCTTGAAATATTTTGCTCTTTGTTTTAAACATATAAATAGAAATATTAAAATAATATTATGTAAAGAAATAAAATATAAAAATGTTTCACATATTTGCAATACGTTTCGAAATGTTACTAACCTACAAGTCTTTTTTTATTTAAGTAAATTAAAAACGAGATATGACACCATATAGTCCAAAGAGGAAATAATCACGGAAGTTGCCTTTTTCCTAAAAACATCAGTAGTAGTATTTCGAACAAATAATGTATATTTTTCAATGTCGAACATGCAACACTAATGTTTTGCTTGATTTTTTCATTCTTCAACTCACGGACGTAAAAAAAACAACAAAAAATCGAGTACACCTCCATTCAGCCAACAGTATGCCTGGTCTGATAACCCTACTTATCGGCGAAAGATGTTTCACCATCGTTAAATTGATTTTTGAACACATTTTTCACTAGGTTTTTAACAGTTGGCTAACTCCTTGCCGACTGCTTGATGACGTCTACTTATGGACCCAGGTTTCGCTCGAATCGTGAGCGGTCATGGACAAAAGATTAATGACATAGTGAAGTAATTACTCTGAACTGATTTCAAGAATGATAAAGAGCTTTTGATTTAACATTACTCGTTATTCTATTGCAGAAGTTTTTGTTTTCTAGCCTGAATAAAAAAAAACTTGTAAAATAATCACGTGAGAAATTTCTATAATATTTTCTTTATTTAGCAGGACAGAAATTAGCATAAAACATATTCCAGAGAAGTAATCTCCGTGACCAGCCTGACATGGCCAGGTGGTTAGGGCGCTCGTCTCGGAATCCCCATCCCACAAAACATGCTCGCCCTTTCAGCACTCGTGGCGTTATAATGTGACGGTCAATCCCACTAATCTTTGGTAAAATAGGAGCCCAAGAGTTGTCGTCATTAATAACCGATAAAAAAAGCTATTCCATAGCTAAATAGAAATACTACTTCTATAGAACTACGCGTTTTAAAACACAGCATATAATTTAAACACTTCCTCTGCATGACAGAGTTCTTAGCCGTCATATAAACACTTCCTCTATATGACTTAGTGAGTTCTAACCTGTCATATAAACACTTCCTATACATGACAAAACCCTTCATACAAATATATCTTGTACATGACATATCTTGTACTTCTGCTTCATCCTTGTGTTATTAATGTCAGATACTATCACAACCCTTATTGCTCTAAAAGTGAAACACCATATCATGAAAATACATTCTCAAAACAAACGAGTTTACCATTATAAATATGTATTAGTATGGGCGTTCTAACTGTATTCTCAACAGTTTTTGAACACCAGTATGCTTGTTTTACACGTAGTAAACTTTGTAAACACTTCCTGCATGTTTGTTCTAAATATAACTCTTTAAACACTCCTCCGTACAACGTACATTTGTGTTCTGAAGACTGTTAAGAAATATACATTCTAGTATTTGTCCAAACGATTGTGCATCATATATTTCATCCACATTACTTAGTGTCTAAATGTAGCATCATATAAGCGTCATATAAGCACTTCCTTTACAGCACTGTGTGTGTCTAAATGTGGTTAGTACCTCACTTAAACACATCGTGTGCATCATTGAAACGAACTACACATGTAACACATCAAATATACATTTACTCTGTGTCACTAAATACCTTCCAAAGTAACAGATTAAGAACTTCCTCAACAACATTATGCTTTAACACATATTGTAAATGTTCTTTTACATAAATTATTGTCTTCTAGCTTTAGCACATGATAGATTATCATTAACCCCAAACACCTGTGATGACCGAACGAAAGGTTTATGTTGTTACCACGTAACTATTATAGGGCGCCCTCTTTCCTTTAAACTCGTAATAAATTTATTCATATTGCTGAAATCAACTAATCAAATATATCCAATACGAGTAAATATGTTTTATGTTTAGAGGGACGGAAAACATCCTAGTACTAACAGTAATAAACATTTTTTAACCCTAACACAGATTTTGTTACAAAACAAAAAGCTTTCGTTTACATCATTAAATGTTTTCTAACCCTAAAATTTATTAAAAAATCTCCTTTTACTTCAACAAATTTCTAACCTTAACACACGTATCGTAAACCTTCTTGTACATTGGTGTGTTTCCGTCTTAATACATTTATAAATATTCTTTTTAGTATTAAATGATTTATAGCTTAAAATTTATCGTAAGCTTTCTTGTACATTATTATGTTTCAGTCTTAACAAACATTCTAAGCTTTCTCTTGCAACATTAAGTGATTTCTAACCTTAACTCAAATTGTAAGTCATATTTGACATCAGCACGTGTTCCATCATGAACACGTGTTGTAAACCTTTTTATAATTAATAAATCTTTTGACATATACTGAACACATTTTTAAACAACAAGTGCTTTCTAAGCTTCAGGTGCATTGTGAACCTTTCATATTACTTGTATTTCTTTACCATAAAGCATATCCATACCTTTCTTTATCAGCCTTTACAACATCAAGTGTATTATACATGGAAAACTTATTCAAACCTTCCTTTTATATCAGCAAGTCTACTTAAAACACAGTTCTTAATCGTTTCCTGTACGTCAGTGTGACTTGAACATTGCAAATATTAATGTTTCATCTAAATCATTATATTGTTCTAAGAGTTTGACTTATTTCAAACTTTGTTTAACATCAAAATAACAAAAAATAAATATATTTATTGAAATCATAGACTAAGTTAAAAAAGAAGTCTCTTTGGCTTGTCGTGTCATATCTTAAACGCTTAATAACCTGTATGATGGTTAGAACATACACACACATACAAGAAGGTTAAATAATATGATTAAAACTTAATTTGCTTCATGAATGACATGATTATAAACATAATAATGAGCAAGAACAAAATTAGAAATATAGTTAAAGTATCGGTGACTTATTAGAACATGGAATAATGAGTGATAATGACTAGCATTTCGATTACCAATATAAACCAAGAATGATGGTTAAATATTTAGCTACCAAATTAAGCCAGAAATTATGAATATTGTGGTTAGAGCTTCTATTTATGTTATAAACGTTAAAATATTTAAGCAAAAATATTTATATCAAATTTAAAAGTTTCCCTTTAACCATATCAAGGATTCTTGTAGAGCAAAATTCATATTTTATATAAGAAAGTAATAAACTTTATTAAAGATCACTATTACAAAACTAGAAGTGACAAATTAAAGTACTTTCTAGAAAACAATAATCATAGGAAACACAAGTAATGCATGTGCATCTGCTGACAAATATCCCCAAAACAAATGAAGTCAAATAAAACAAACGATAAAAAGTTCCGAACATAGAAGCAAACCACCGTACTGGGGACGAGAAAACAGAAGAGAGATACAAACAGACAGTTCGGGGTTGCGATCACTCTGCCTTGTACATCGTGAATCACAGAATCTACACAAAGGCCACAAAGCCGTTCTCCTTGTATACACAACCACATCATGGACCACAGCTATTCATCACGCAATTCCCTTTTGCTATAATATAGACATCAGACGTATAATATGGGTTATAATAGGTACCGCGGCCAGGCTAATAATCGACAACATCACGTCACTATTGAACAGGCGGGGACCGGGACAATCCCGGCAACAGCGGACTAAGGCAATCTATGACAAATCCATTTTCCGTTGATATGTACTGAAGAAGTACGCTGATTCTATTGTGTCCACATAACAGCGACATCACAAGGTCACGTGGGAATTTATGCGGCGTTAAGCCGGGTAGGAAGCTTTATGCTCTTAATACTGAGCTGAAGTACTTAGGGCGGATTCGAAATAATGTCCCTGGAGTTATAAGACATATCGTAAACATTTCTCAAAGATAAAAACGTGTTTCTTTCTTTCAGTTACCTCACTTTGCCTGGTGCAAAAATAAGAAAATAATTAAGTTCATTTTAGATTTTAAGATAACAAATACGCCAGTTGCAATGGCAAGAAAATGGCCCAAAAAGAAGAAACTTATGAGTAAGATAGTATTGCGTTTATCGGCTATATCGTGTTCATACTTCAACTTTAGATATCTTATTGGGCTTCTTGTGTTTCATTTTTCAATTCATTCACCGATTTATTTATAAAGAAAAAGAGACAGGTTCTATGGACATTATGAAAGGTTTATTAGAACAGCAAACAGTTTTATCAGACACCTGTAGAAAGATGTGTAATTCAGCATTTCACCTAACACAACAAAATCTTACCAAAACACATATAATGGCAAAATATAACATCAAAATATTATAAATAGAGCCTGTGACTTTATATCAGTTCATAGTAAACATCCAGTACTTGGTTGGTTCTCCTCGTACGCTAATAACCTTCGTAAGGCGATAGCATGCTGTCGATGAGGTTATTGATGTAATCCACTGTAATTTCATCCCAAATTGTCACTAGAAGGCACTGAAACTCAGCTACAGTAGCTGGTTTAGGGTCGTAGTTAGCAATTTGCCGGCTCAGTTCTGCCCAACAGTTCTTAATGGGATTACAATATGAAGACTTTGTTGGCCATGGCAATCTTGTAACGTTCTCCTGGTCGAGACAAGGCTACAAAATACGCGCACTGTGGGCAATAGCATTGTCATCCTGGAGCACAAAGTTATTTCCAAACCTTGCCCTAGCATATGGCAGAAATATCGTCTCCGTGTGATGCCTGTGGGAGGCGCCATTGACGTTTCCGTCGAAGTTATGAATATCAGTTTTTTCCACTATGATGAATAGCAGCCCAAACATGTCCTGCACCACCTCATGTGTGTGTTCCCAATTGGAAAGAGTCTTCCCTCATCTGTTCTCCAGGCAAATGGCAAACACAAATCCTACAATCAGCTTTAATAAGCCGGAAACAGGAATCATCTGAAAATATGACATGTCGCCACTGTCATAACTGTAAGTTGACATGCTGTCTAGCCCAAGTAATACAGTGACAGCAGTGAATTTTGGTTAATATCGGATTGCAGATAGCCCTTCTTACAAAATAACCTTGTTTGGTCAGTCTCCTATTCACTATTCTTCTGGATACTCTGGAATGCATGTGTTCATGTCATTCCTGTCGTAAGCTGATGCAAGACTTCTTTCGACCTTGACATGTTAACCTGATCAAAACATGGTCATCTTGGGCAATAGTTTTCGGCATCTACCAGTATACTTTCCTGGAACAACGTTTCCTGTAATCCCATAACGTTTCAGGAATCGGGATACAGTACTCCACTGTTCTGGCAATGTCCGTTTGCTTTATACCATTTCTGGACAGTCAAACAATTTGATGCCACATAACTTCTGGAACGTGACGAGGCATGACTCTACACCAAGTACAGATAAATTCTCTGAACAAAGCGTTGATCTGTTTCGAAAAATATTATACCAAAAGCACACCTTTTTTATACAAAACTCTTCGTTAAGCAATTATAATTTACGTATATTTTATGTGTGAGAAGTGAGTTATTTATTTTTTTTGTAGAAGCCAGCGAATAATATCAAATAAGCAACATAACATCGGTTTCATTTTCTACATATACATAAGATCTTATAACTGAAACATAGTCTGAGATATGAAGCTCAGTAACTATAGCATGTTATATAATACAACTATCTGTAACAAGAACCAACTCTAAAATATTATTGTCTACCACTAAAACATGATGTGGAGTATCATCACCAGTAACTACAACATGCTATATAATACAACTATGTGTAATAACAACCAAGTTTGAAATATGATTGTTTATCACTAAAACATGATATGGAGTATCATAAAAGTAACTCTGATAGTACCAGGGGCGAAACTGGACGTAAATTTTAGTTACTTAGTTATTCTCTTCCCCCTGGTGACGATTCGGAGCTTCCCCCCGGTAAAATTTTGAATATCTTGAATTTTCAATGTTACGCACGAGCGTTTGCCTAGCTACGCTTCTGGGTACTGAATATGATAATTAGTAATTAAAGCATATTGTAAAGAAAGCAAGTTTTAAGAAAAACATTATGTATAAAATTATTACTTATATGAGTAAATACCGTGAAAATGTAAAAATTGGTAACTAGAAGTGTGACGTAAAACAAAAACTCCATAAAAAATACAAAATCTGTAGGAGGCGTTAACAAGTATTATTATGAACAAAACGTTTTACAGAATACTACGTTATTCTACAGTTTTGCAGTAGTTATGATTTTTTATTAAAGTGATTAAATTTCAGAAAATATAAATAAGCAACGAAATTAAACACTGATCGTTAACTCTACAAATATGTTATGAAGTGCTTGTGATTTGCATATTTATATTTAAAGAGTTAAAATTTAATTAACACGTATAGTGGAACGAGTGACGAACTTTACGAAGATCATGAGATTAACTAATGAACTTTTTTTTATTATTCATCTATATGGTTATAAATGAACACTTTTCTCCACCTCCTGACTATCACACTTCAAACGTTATGTCAGCCTCTAACTAATAGCTTTTGGTAAAAAAAAGTCCTTGTCTCTACACAGTGAACCGTGTCTACACTCAACATGAATGTAGTATAAACGGCAACATTGTATAATTGCTACCAATGAAGAATCGACTTGATGAAATCCCCCCCTCCTTCCACAGATAATTAAAGGTTTTCCCTTATAGGGACCTGTAAAAATCTAATCATCGTTTTAGGTCTATGCCTATGGCAAAGTTGGCGGTTAGAGTGTTTAATAATAGATGTGGAATTTATATAGAAGATACATCTCGTCGAAACAACAAATGAGAGTAGAAACCGATTACAGATCTTGGCCTGCAACACAAGTGGTTATGTTAAGGTTCCTTTGTTCAGATTTCGAGGCCATAAAATGGCTAACGAATGCCTCAAGCTATTAAAACCCCGAAGTAGTTGTCGCTTCTACTAAGCTATCCACAACACATCTCTTAGTCAGACCTCAAGATGTGTGTGTATTTTGTTTGAATTAGAGTCGACTCTGGTCACCATTTACGTTTAACTCCCAGCTATTGTGTCTTTCATCTCCAACAAATTAAACGAAATATAATGCTAGCACCCAGAACTAGCCGGTGTACAAACATTCTTATTTAACAGGGAATGAAACAAGCATGACAACAGGAATTTTCTGTGATTAACTAATAACTGTTATGATTTTGTAAAGAATGTCAATAAAGAAATGTGGTTTGATAAGTTGCACAAACAAAGTTTTATGTAAAACACACTAGTGTGTGTATATTCGTGGATGTTTTTTTTGTAAAACATATTAACGAAGTTTTAAGAGATTTAATACCTGCAAATTCTTACTTCAAGAAAGTAAATATCCTTAGATAAACTAACTGAGGTTTAAAATATGTGTTTCTTAAGTTGAAACACAGGATGTAGTTAGTACATATTTAACTATAAAACATAAGTTTAATTTAGTCAAATTTTAAAGATTAAACAATTCATATTCACAAACACGAGTTATACTTATCAGAACTTTAAAAAACAAACTACAAGTAAAAACATAAAATATTGTTCACCAACATTTTAAATACAGAATATACAGCATATTACAGAAAAAAAAACATTGGTATTATTTATTGAAAAGATAAAATGGAACCAGCTACATGTGGAAACATAAGCTCTAATAAATAAACCTTGAAGACGAAACAGATTACAGCTATAAACATTGATGATATTTAATAAACTTTCATGTAAAAACAATGATTCTAATTACCAAAGCTTTATCTAAGAAAAAGACCCTAGTTAACAAAACTTTTTGTAAAAACAAAGATTCTAGTTAACAAATATTCATGTAAAACTCTAGAT
>NW_013665886.1:429449-435222 GCF_000517525.1 Limulus polyphemus
TTGATAAAGGAATGAAGGTGTGCTATAAATGTGGGTGTTTATGACAGAAACGTCGACAGGAACTGCAATAAGTTGATAAAGGAATGAAGGTGTGCTATAAATGTGGGTGTTTATGACAGAAACGTCGACAGGAACTGCAATAAGTTGATTTTATTTTGTTCCAATAAATAAATCTAGCAGTTACATATAACGTAAATCATGTTCTAATTAACTGCAGAATTAAACAAGTAAGAACTTCTATAGCTCTATCTACTTATAATTATTTGCAGAAAATAAAATTATACACATCTTTGGAGTTACGTTTCTTAGTTCGTGTTTGTTTTTTGTACGTGGATCACGTCAACAAAGTATTTTACTCTATTTGCGTTCTCTGTTTCTGTAACTGTCTACCATCTCCGTACATTTTAAACTTGTGTTCCGTTATTGACACTAATCTACGTTCTCTGTTTCTGTAACTGTCTACCATCTCCGTACATTTTAAACTTGTGTTCCGTTATTAACACTAATCTAAGTTTTCCTGTTTCTATAGCTGTCTACCATCTCCGTGCATGTTGACGTGTAATATAATGAAGTGTAAGTATTGCAGCTATCAAGAACGGCTATAAGTAGGAGATGTTTTCCGATTGTTTATCACAGTTAAACAGATCACGCGACCAGGTATTTCCAACAGAGTACCATAGAACTACAGTAGCCAGCCAGTTCTGGCTGTTTACCATACTGGTGAATACGTGCAGAACAGTGCAGTACAGATACGTTCACTACACGTTTGACGATGTTGATATTCAAGTAGTATATAAGAATTAATCTTCAACAGTTGTAAAGTCTGATCAAAGTAAGGGTAAACAAGCCTTACAACTGTCTCCATTATTTGTGCGCGTCTTTCTTAGATATGAATGATTTAGCCTGGATTATAATGCATAACGGACTTGACTTTTATTGTGAAACATTTCTCTATAAGCAAAGGCCCACCAAAGAACGTTGCTCTCTTTTCCCATCACAAGGCTCGCTACCCAGCGTTATCATTGGAGAATGTCTGGTGCTACTTTAAAATTAGAGTCTCAGCGAAGCTCAGAGAGAATGCATCTAGGAGCCAAAAAGGGGCGCTGGCTTCCGGTACGAAAGAACTCCGGTTTAGTAGTACCGAGACGAGAACCTCATCTCGGAAGATGTTTCTAGTTTTCTTGGAAAATGGGCCTTTCTACTGTGCCTTGTCGGCAAATAATTTTCCATTCTGGCTTATAAGTATTGCTTAGCGACTGTTATCTTTTCTCGCTACACCACATTAAAATAGCAAAAGTGTTTAGTGAAAAAAGCTAGCAATAGTCGCAGAGATTAACCTTCATAATATTATTAAAAATTAAACATAGAAGGTTAGATAATAAAAAAAGTGCAATAATTAGAAATATTGCGATCAATACAGCACAGACTCGAAAAAAAATCATAAATCTTGGTTTGAGACGCTAATTTAGTATTCAGTAATGAAAGTTAACAGTTTCGAAGAGCGAACGAACAAATTTATGCAACAAGAAATCTTTCATGTACCTATGTCTGTTACATTCTGGAGTTAGTAATTATTTTACTCAGCTAAAGAGTTTATATCTTTGGAGTAAATGATTGTTTAACGTCTGACACAACTTGGGAAGTCATATTTCTGATGTTAGAGATCGCTTAGAACAACTAACAAGGTCAGATCTCTGGAGTCAGGGATTATTCCACACAATTAGTCAGGTCGCATCTCTGAATAAGGAACTTTATCTTTTGAATCAGTAGGATATTTGATTAATTATTTCAATTAAACAACCTTCATTTGTAAATATATATATATATATTACCTATAGAGTGAAATGCATACACTGCAGAAAGAAGCAATGTCGTAATATAACATCCGTTAAAGAAAAGTTATGTCAACAATTGTAATCAGAGTTAAGGTATTTACTGGTAGTTGTTCTAGATAGATAAACTTACACCAGAAAGACCAAGAGTTTTTTCACGTGCTACACCTGACTAGGAGGAGCCTCAGGCTATGGAATATATGAAAGAAAGCAAGACGGACAAGAAAGTTCATTTGTAAGGCTAAATAAAGAGCCTTTAATGACGGAACTCGAATTAAAGACATGTATGAACGTAGTTGACAGTTACAGAAACAGAGAACATATATTAAAAAGTAAACAACGGGATTCAGAGACAAGTACGAACATAGCAGGCGGTTACAGAAACAGAGAACGTAGATTAGTGTCAATAACGGAACACAAGCTTAAAATGTACGGAGATAGTAGACAGTTACAGAAACAGAGAACATAGATTAGTGTCAATAACGGAACACAAGTTAAAAGTGTGCACGTGTATGGTTACACCAAATAGCACGTTCTTCACTTGTGTGCACGTGTATGATTACACCAAATAATACGTTCTTCACTTGTGTGCACGTGTATGGTCACACCAAATAATACGTTCTTCACTTGTGTGCACGTGTATGGTCACACCAAATAGCACGTTCTTCACTTGTGTGCACGTGTATGGTTACACCAAATAGCACGTTCTTCACTTTTGTAAAACTCTAGATTCTAGTTAACAAAACTTCAGAAACTGGAAAGCCTACGTGCTAAACATACATTGTATTCAATAAAATTTTAAACGAGGAAGAAATTGTGTGTAAAAACATATATTTTAGTTCGTAAAACTTTAAAATTTAACAGATGGCAAAAACAAAACAGTTTACAGGTAGAAAAGAAGTTCTGACCAGTAAAAATTGTTTGAAGTTAAGCACAAAGCTACACATTGAGCTCTCTGTGCTCTACCCACCACGTGTATCGAAACCCGGTTTCTAGCGTTGTAAGTCCGCACACATAACCCTGTGCCACTGGAGGCACCAATAAAAATATAAATACAAGATCTAGTCAGTGAAACTTTAAAAACAGGAGCTTAAACTATGTGCTATTTATTCGAACTTTAAAGGAGGAAAAATTTAAATGTAAAAACATTGGTATTATTTAGTGAAACTTTAAACTCAGCAGCGGATTACTTGTAGAATATTAGTTTATAATTTCTTAATTTGCAGATGAAACAAACTACATGGATAGGAACAAAGGTTTTTAATAACGAAACGGCTAAAGGTAGAAGCATTAAAGATGGAACAGATTAGAGGGGAAACATTGGTACTATTTACAAAAATGTTAAACATATTACAAGGTACGTATAGAAATATAGGATATATTTCGTGCAACTTTAGGAGACGAAAAGGCTACATACAGAATTACAGGCGCTATAGTTTTGTTTTTTGTTGGTAATTACAATGGGTTACCATAGAGATCAAATATCGAATTTTAGCGTTACAAGCTACCGAATGAAGAACTCCTATAGCTAGTAAACTTTGTTTGTTTCTATTATTCGAGCAAAGCTACACAAGGGCTATTCACGCTAATCGTCCCTAATTTTGAACTTATAGGTTACAGGAAAGGCAGATAGTTAACCCACCGCTAACCCTTGGGAGATTAATCAAAAAGTGGGGTTTTGCCATAACTTTTATAACGCATCCACGGCTACAAAGTGCGATGTGCGAATTTTCGCAAACGGAACGCAAACTATGGATTCTAGGATCCATTGTCCGGCACGCTAACCATTAGGTCATGCCAGGTCTATTAACATTTTAAGAGAAGGAAATAACTAAGTGTAGAAATATATGTAGATAAACCTCAACTTAAGATAAACCTCTACTTAAGAAAAAAACAAAACAAGATCGATTTACAAGCAAATGATTTTAGCGAGGTAAACTTTAGACGTAATTTGATTTTACATATGATGTTTTAGCAAATGAATTTTCAAAAGTAAATACTATGCAGTTTTCTAAAAGAACATGGTATCAAACTGTTTATAAGTGAGATCTAGACATATCAAGGCAATTCGCATAAAGTAAAAAAAAAAAATACGTGCTGTGGTAGCTATGTTTTGGTTAACCGTATTTATATAAATTTAGAAGGCGGCTGATTGACCATAACCGGTTGCACGCGTGTGTCCAGAACAACCGCACGTTATCATGAATTGAACAATGTTACGTGCAGCCACACGTTATCATGAAGTGGGTAATATTAATGTTAGTTACGTGCAGCTACACGTTATCGTGAACTGCAAAACATTAAAGTTAGTTTCGTACATGTTTAATTAATTAAGAAGAAAATAATATTTGTAAGATACTCTAAACAGTTGCATTTTGTAATACTTCGAAGAACGTGTGGCCTGCAACTCGCCCACACAACAACGTTTTCTCAGTACGGTGTGCAGCATTAGCACCGTTCTGTGTGGGGACAAAAAGCTCATTGTTTTCTGTCTCTTTTCTGCCACATAAACTCAACGACTCGAGGAACATCTCTTCACGTGTTCTACTAATCTCCGGTATGACTGAGTTCTACTCCAATGCACCAATATTTCACTGTGTGTTTCAAGTTCTCCTGTACAATACCAGCTTTGTGATCAACAGATTTTGCTATGGTTTCAAGATGATGAATATCTCGTGATATTTTTCCAGCTGTTCAATCAAAACATACATACAGACAAAGGAACTTTAAGCACATTCCTCTTATCCACATTCAAACACAAGCCATCTCTATCACAACTTCCTGTTTTGAATTCTACGCGGGAGATTACAGTAGTGAAGGAGTTACAGCCAATGAAAACATTTCAGTTCATCCCAAATTTCCCATAACTTACATCGCGGCAATATAACGTTCTTAAATGTACAGCTTTATCTAAGCTTTGCAAATATTTTGTATGATTTATCGAAAACATTAATTAAAATGGTAATTAAATTTAGTATATGCCACTGTAATGTATTACAGAGAAATACAATAATAGTTGTTTTTTTTTAGCATTTACAAATAGCTTTCAATATAGCGTTTCGAGATAACATCTTAGATACATTCTGTTAAGACGCTTAAAGAAACCAAGTGAGGAACCATCAAATGAAACGTATTATTCAATGAAGGCGTGATTTACACAAAAGAGGTTTGAAAGTAACAATTAAAACGAACTCTTAAAAAAAAAGACTTGAAAATATAAAACTAAAATATTTTCTACAGAGAACTTTGAAAGTAACAGGTTAAATACATCTCACAGAAAGTATTGAAAATATCAAGTAAAATGTATTCTACAGGGATTGGGATTTGAAAGTAGCTACAAAAGTGAATATCACAGAGATTCTTGAAGACACAAATCAAACTATAACAATCTGTGATATGTTGAGCTCTTGTCAGAAAACGTGGTCAAAAGTGAAGAACGTTCTATTTGGTGTGACCATACACGTGCACACAAGTGAAGAACGTATTATTTGGTGTAATTATACACGTGCACACAAGTGAAGAACGTGCTATTTGGTGTAACCATACACGTGCACACGAATATTTGTTAACTAGAATCTTTGTTTTTACAAAAAGTTTTGTTAACTAGAATCTTTGTTTTTACAAAAAGTTTTGTTAACTAGAATCTTTGTTTTACAAAAAGTTTTGTTAACTAGAATCTAGAGTTTTACATGAATATTTGTTAACTAGAATTAACTATTTTTACAAAAAGTTTTGTTAACTAGAATCTAGAGTGTTACATGAATATTTGTTAACTAGAATCTAGAGTTTTACATGAATATTTGTTAACTAGAATCTAGAGTTTTACATGAATATTTGTTAACTAGAATCTTTGTTTTTACAAAAAGTTTTGTTAACTAGAATCTAGAGTGTTACATGAATATTTGTTAACTAGAATCTAGAGTGTTACATGAATATTTGTT
>NW_013665886.1:435960-439821 GCF_000517525.1 Limulus polyphemus
AAACACCCACATTTATAGCACACCTTCATTCCTTTATCAACTTATTGCAGTTCCTATCAACGTTTCTGCCATAAACACCCACATTTATAGCACACCTTCATTCCTTTATCAACTTATTGCAGTTCCTATCAACGTTTCTGCCATAAACACCCACATTTATAGCAACCTTCATTCCTTTATCAACTTATTGCAGTTCCTGTCGACGTTTCTGTCATAAACACCCACATTTATAGCACACCTGCATTCCTTTATCAACTTATTGCAGTTCCTGTCGACGTTTCTGTCATAAACACCCACATTTATAGCACACCTGCATTCCTTTTGTAAATCCTTTTATTCTAAAACATATCTCATTTCTGTCCTAAATATCCCAATTTTAAACACCATTCCTATCGTAAACTACTTTAATCTAGCATATATCCTAACCTGACACAAACACCTATTTTAATAAGCAAATTCCCTACCAATATGATGCTATAATATGTACATGAGATTCTCTGAAAGGCAACAAAGTCCTACAACGACAGTTGCTCAAATTAAATTCATTATCCATCACAAAGTTTTATACGTGTTTTCTTTTTTTTATGTTTAACAGTAATTATTATCTAGTTTCAATCAACCCTCCAACACTCGACGTTCTTAATACATTCCTTTGCATAGGTATTAAAGATATATTTTTCTATTTATATTCAGGAATCTGAGAAAGGGGATTCTCAACTGAAGCCCACATACTGGTTGTCTTTAGCGAGATATTTCTAAACTTTATATAGTCGGGAGTTATTTAAACCTGAAAATAATGGCAATACACTGCTTGGTTTCAGCAGTGATGAACAACACAGAACAAGGTACTTTTTGGTTGGTTGTTTCTAGCGCAAACCTACAGAAAGTGTTATCTGCACTCTGTCTATCACGGGGAACAAACCCCTGATTTTTAGCATTGTAGGTCCGTAAACTTACCGCGGACCCACCAAAAAGACTTTTGGAGGTGCAAAAGTGTTAACATATTTTTGGAAATAAAATATTTAGTAATAGCATAGGAAGAAGAATTTGTATCTCATTCTTAATAGCGTTAGGGAATAGCTTGAGAAATTTTGAATAAACAATACTTTGTTTGATATTATTGTCGTTAATACAAAACGAGATATTACACTAGCAATACATTCGTTTCTGCGATTGTTAAATATTAAGTAAAAAAAGTCCAATTTTGTAATAAATTGTAATTTTACAATGTTCAGTACACGCGTTCGGATATCTTAAAATAAAATTGAATATATGGTTGAAAATATAATGGCTTAAACAAAACACACACTCAGCTATATATGTATATTAAAAACATCTGATATGTCTATCCACAGGTGGAAAGGTGTATGTATTTTGGAGTTATATATATGTATATACATGAATTAAATTACAATGATATGTATATATTAAAAGTATACTATGTTCTGGATATTAGGTTATTTAAGTTAAAAGTTTTTTCTTCTTTAATTAAAACAAACAAACAGGATTATAAATCTGAATGTTTTTAGTTGGGATAACTTTAATATGGGGCATTTAAAAGTACAAATATATATGTATATTCAAGTACACTTTCACACGAAATTCTTCATAAAGTATTTATTCTTTGTTTAACTGTAATACAATACAAATAGGCCTAACTCATGTTTCCTATTATTATATTTTGGGCTTTCACAAGCCAATTGTAAAGTTCCTGACAAATGTCGTATTTATAGTAATGATATAATTTCGATAGTCGAGACTCGAACTTAGTTGATTAGGCTATTTGACTGGCAAGCACATTCATGAGGTCGATTCCATTATGTCTCTTTTCGTATTTATAATATCATAGGACAGTGTGTTACTTGCAAAAATTTCCACATTTAGCATGTTTGATATTTGATTGTGGTACGTGAAGCACACTATTTGTATTATTTTCATCAGATTTGTGCCTAAAACTTTTCGTGCTATGAGCTTTATTGAAGCCACAGTTTACTCTACGGCCTTAATTCCTTTCATACACCAAACATCCACGTGGACGCTGAAAGATATAGGCATAATAGACGTAACTAATTAAGACAATGAAGACTAATTAAACATTGAAAGACAATGCAGAAAAAAAACCACATTGAAAGACAATACTGAAGAAAAATTTGGCACGATTATATAAAAACACGTACAAGCAGGTTATTAAAGGTTAAAGAGAGTTGTTATATTTACACAGATCAAATTGAAAAAAGAAACTGGAACTGGGAATTGCAATCTGAACGGCACCTTATGCACACGTGAACTAAACATACAGCTGCATCCCAAATTTTGAATTACTGTGCCTGATTGTGGATGTGAGGGTCCACAGTTCGCGTCTCGTTACCGAAAAAAAACAGGCAAAAGCAAAAGGTGGTGAGAATCAAATCCCACTGTTCGATTCGAGTGGCCCAACAGTAGGAGATGTTGACGGCTGACATAAATAGCTTTACCATAGCTTTGTGTGAATATTCGAAAAAAACAAACAAAAGGAACTGGCCAAAGGAAACGTAGCCAGTCAGCCGCACTATAGTAATATGGCTTTGTCTGGCATTGAATAATAGGAATGATTGCCCTTTTATACGATGATGCCAACAGTCAAAAGAGTGGCGCGTGTTCACCAGCATCAAATCTCAAACCCCTGAACCTTTGGTAAGCCTAACCTGTCCAACACGTTAATCACCAGGTCAAACACGGCCCAGTTGAATATACATTTGACATAACCGTATAAAAAAAATATACGTGAATGATTTGATACATTTGTACGTAAACAATATCAAAGGAATTATCTAATTATGCATGGAGAGTATTGAGGAACATAATTATATGTAAATTGGAAGGAGCATAATTATGGAAAACAGACAAGGGTTTATGTAATAATAGACAAATCAAAGAATACTGAATATATATTAATAGGAAAATGATAAAAAATATATGATAGAAATACACAACGCAAAGACAATACGAAAAAGAGAGTCGATATAAGCATAAAGAAACATTTGCGAACAAAGTGATGTAATTATACATTGTATAAAAGAGTATTAATATACTTATAAAATGACAATTAACATAAAGTACATCTTATGAATATATAAAATTGTAAAAAGAGGTAAAAAATATTTAGAATACAACTGTAGAAAAAGTATTAGAAGTAATTATAGTAAGATCGAATACTAAACGGGATTTACAATAATAAGATATAGACAAAAAAGACAAGCTCTGGATATATAGGTTTAATACAAAAAAATGGATTTAATTTTATAACTGAAATTTTTAATACTGAAGAACAAAGTTAAAGATATAGAAGGGTTTTAAAGTATAGATGACAGGCTTGAAATAATTGGTAAAATATTGTGAAAAAAGTATTTTCAATACTACATTGTTTGAGAGGAAGATAATGTATTTTTCAAAAGCACTGTGGAAAAATATATAAAGGCAGAATGAAAGAGGAAAACTATATAATTACACAAAAAACTGGATGACGTTGATATCAAAATAAAAACTAATTTCTGTTCGATGCCCACAGCGGGTATCGACACCCGCTTTTCAGCGTAATGAGCCCACAATTCTTTCCATTGAGCAACCGGGTGGCAAGATAAACAAGAATAGAAGAAAACAGAATACGAAAGTAAGTGTGTTATACAGTCATTTCCAAACAGTGATGAAGTTATACAATCATTTTCAAACAGTGATGAAGTTATACAGTCATTTCCAAACAGTGATGAAGTTATACAGTCATTTCCAAACAATGATGAAGTTATACAGTCATTTCCAAACAGTGATGAAGTTATACAGTCATTTCCAAACAATGATGAAGTTATACAGTCATTTCCAAACAGT
>NW_013665886.1:440694-443279 GCF_000517525.1 Limulus polyphemus
ATAGAAGCTTCTCGTATACTTATACAAATATATATATATATATAAGTTGACACGTCTAGAGAAAATGTATTATTGGGTAATCAAACAAATGCAAAATGATATAAAGCCTAAGTATAATTATAACAAAAAACATGGACGAGATAATCACTATAATTATATGTTGAAGAGAGAGACGAAATAATTATACGGAGCGTAAAATTAAACAAAAGAGAAGCTTGTAAATAATAAACTAAATCTTTCTTCATAACCATAATAATCACTGCAATTTCAGGTCTGCGTATTTGTATCATTACATAACCTACGTTGTTTAACCTATATTCGTAAACACGCTAACTTGTTTTAACCTATACTACATTACGCTGTCTGTGTTAACTATGAGTAATTTTTTATAAGCATTAACAACGAGGTCTATCCAATTTTGTCTACAGCACAAAACTATGTAAGGATAAGTGGACTATATATATTTTAAGCACGACGTGGAAGAATTGCTACTACAAAATAATGTTAATCACCCTCTTTCATTTACATGCTAATCAGGAATTTGACGATCTGCCAGGTGATCTGAAATGCAAATGATTCGCCATTCCACTACATCTTTAAAGTTCATTTCACTCCAAATTAGATTATGATCATCATGAACAGCAGGAGCACCCTGATATCGATGATGTATACTTAAAAGTCTTAAAAGGTATCCGAAAGAGTGGCGGGCCAGAATAAACACTCTTGATTTGCAAGATTTTGTTATACACGAGTAACTGCCTGTTGTAGAAACCTACAAATGTAGAAGATGACGTTTCGAAATTATTCCGCCTTTCGTCTTCAGGTCCTCTACATTTGTAGGTTTTTACAACAGGCAGTTGTTGTCCATTTGAAACTTAGATTCATTATGAATACTCTGCCTAAAAAACCTATCAAATAAAACTCTACCATTTGTTTAGAAGCGGTTCCATATTCTAATAACGATACTTTGAGACACCTGTCACAAACTTTGTAACAGCTTGCTGGGACTGACCAGCTTTCATTAACCTTATATTTTACATATGAGGGAAACTTTAAATTTCTTCTCTTAGGGTCTTGAGCGATTTGAAGCACTTGAAAGAGACAATTAAGACAAAAGTATGTGAGAATAATATATATATATATGTGACCTAAGCTGAATGAACAGTCATTTGCATTTCAGATAAAAATTAATGAACAGGCTTAAATAAGACAATAGGTTTACTTTTTCAAAGTTATAATATCACAAATTGCTATTGTTCTTGTATATGTACGTTGATATATAAACAACGTCTGTATCTACGCCTAACCATTGCATTTGTATTAATCACTGAAATTTGTAATACATTTCGTCATCTACGTCTGTATACACCAAACATTACGAACTGTTTTACAGCGTAGTGTGATCTATGCCTTCGTGCACTAGTTTTATGATCAGTGCGATTGATATAAAAGTAGATAATTTACACACAGTCAATACTCTCTGGGATCTATACAGACTTTAGTCATTGAAGCCTATCGTTTCATATGTTCAATAAGTGTCATGTGTATACCTTATTTCTAATCACTAGCGAAGGTTCGACTTACAGCACTACCATGAAGCCGGCAAAACCAGTCACTTGTCCCGGTAAAACAGGCCGATCGAGCCAGAAGGTAATCTGGAGCACGCTGAGAGTAACGAAGATTGTCTTCTCGACGTCGAGGCTTCCAAACGTCGCACGTCCAGCATGCAACAATGTGTTGAGGAACGTTTTGTGCGCGAGATTTGGCAAGACTGCCGCGAGGGAGAGGGCGGTTCACTCTGTCTTCAGCTCTGAGCAACTACAATAAGGTGGTGTGTCCAATGACGACATAGAAAATATACGTCAGCTAATGGGAGTTGGTGGTATAAAGAAAGAGCTTGCTGATAGGCTGAAGAACACTTGTTGTTTTCAGTAAGTGCTTTCAACAACATTAAGTAGATGGCATTATTCTGATAAGCGAGAACTCGTTCGCGATTGGAATGTTTGTTTCTGTCAGACGCACAGAGAAAGTAACTGCGCGAGCTTAGCATGCGTATTTTTCCGTGTACCAGGAACGACTCTCGCCTGAAACAAGAATGCTTGCTATTGAAGTAGGCACACGAATCTTTGCATGACGTACCATCTGAATCACGTGACTTAGTCGAATGGCCAGATCCTCGTTTCACACTTTAGAAGACTTCAGTTTTCCAAAACTTCTACGTTGACGCGCGCGCGTGGAACTAACTGCTAGCACCTTTAAACATTTTTTTTCCGATAAGTTAAATAGAAATAATTTAGCAAACCAACACTATTTATTCCAATATCCTAGTAAATCCAGGATACCAAAACACATTTTGTAAATAATTCTTGTAGAGAAAATGGTAGAATGTGAAAGTTATCACTGAGAATGTTGCTAATAGCAATACAACATCTGTATCACCCGAATCGAAAAAATCAAATACTGCAAGCAAGTTATCTCAGCATATTGTAAAAACGTGTAATCTCGTTATCTCAGCATATTGTAAAAACGTGTAATCTCGTTATCTCAGCATATTGTAAAAACGTGTAATCTCGTTATCTCACCAC
>NW_013665886.1:444279-454595 GCF_000517525.1 Limulus polyphemus
ACCATATTGTAAAAACATGTAATCTCGTTATCTCACCATATTGTAAATACGCGTAATCTCGTTATCTCACCATATTGTAAAAACGTGTAATCTCGTTATCTCAGCATATTGTAAAAACGTGTAATCTCGTTATCTCACCATATTTTAAAAACGCGTAATCTCGTTATCTCACCATATTGTAAAAACATGTAATCTCGTTATCTCACCATACTGTAAAAACGTGTAATCTCGTAATCTCACCATATTGTAAAAACGTGTAATCTCGTAGTGGAAGTTGAAGCAGTTTTTAGTGTCGACATGAAAGTGTTAATATATTATAACGGAAAATTGACCTTTAAATTTTATGGAGGGGAAAGGCCAAAAGACCTTCCGTAATGGCTACTTAGCAATGTTAAAAATCATTGCTAAAAAGATATGAATACAGGGGTTGTAAATGTTAATTTCAGTTTCTTCAAGTGAATCATGAAAATATAGATTATTTATATACAAATAACATTAAAGATAACGTCTTTCTAATCAGAATTCTGAACAGTGTTCAGGTAAACGTGTATTTATCTCTTTATTTGGACGTGATGTGTTCTTTAAGAGTTAGCTTTAGCTATCAATGTGTATTTTAATCATTTCATTTAACATTTGCTTCTTCCAAGGGTGGCATCATGTTTTCATTAAGAATTATATTTAATAACCTCTACCAATATATATTATGACACTTAACTTTCATGTGCAACTGATCGAATGTCTTAAACCTTCATCACGATCTGATCTAATGCTAAATTTCACAGAGATTTGAGGGATGATTAGATATTTCATCTAGATTTGATATGATGTCTGATTATCTTTTTGAAAGTCTTATATGATATCTGACGAACCTTATTATACAGATCTGAGCGACGTATAACAAATTCAACAAGAATGGATATATGTCTAAAATGTTGACAGAGATCTGAATTATCCTCTAAGCTGTGATATGACGTTTAATCGTCTCATTAAAGCTCAAACTTTGTCGAACAATTTCACCAATAAGTCATATAACGTCTGAGTCTTGATGTAGAATTAAATTATGACAAACAGTTTTATTAAAATCCAATACCGTGTCTTTCAAGCTAATTTCCTACGTTCTGTTTTATCTTTGAACAATGTACAACACATGTTTTCTGACGTGTATTATTTAGAAAAATGAATGCCCTAAAATCAAAATATTATGAAACGTAGATGCATTGTAAAAGTTCAATATCTTAACATTATACACCAAAATGTCTTATTGTATTATAAAATGTGTTACCTGCGTTGGATTCACATCTAAACATCCATATTTGTAATAACATCCTACAGCATATCTTCATGTCTCCTTACATTCACTAACATGTTGAACTTAACTCTTAAGTTATCGACTTCTCTTTACTTAATACACAGTTAGTGAGGCCCAGATTCTGTATCACACTGAATAACTTTATTTTATACCTGTATAAAACTGGGTGTAAATAACTAACGAAACAAATTGGGCGAAATCACTCATTTTATATGTAGAATACGCAGGGAATGATAAATCATTTCTGTAAGAATTCATAAAATATGTTTTTTATTTTAATAGTATGTTAATTATGAACGCTCTCGCGTATGTTCCTGCATATGACTAAAAATCAACCGTCAGGCATACCGCTAGACATAAGTCCACAGTTCAATGTTACACATGTAGTGAACACCTTTCCTAGACATAGTCCTGTGTATCTGTAAAGAATGTTCACTAAGGTGAATGGCAGCTTTCGCTCTTTCTCGATCAAAAGCTTCTTGACCTCCTCATCTCTTCTTAAGCAGTGTCCACTAATCTTTCTTTTCCGTTTCTTTAGCCTAGTTGAAAGCCTTTCCATGTACAATTCATTGAGTACAGCATTAAATATTTTTTTGATTTTTTTTCTAAATACATTTTATAGACATTTTTGAATTGGAGTATTTCAAAAGAAACTCTTGAAATACGTCACAAAAATTTTTTCCCAATTAGAGGCCGGCACAGCGGCATGTCTTCGGACTTACAACGCTAGAAACCGGGTTTCGATACCCGTGGTGGGCAGTGCACAGATAGCCCATTGTGTAGCTTTGTGCTCAAGTTCAAACAAACAAATGTCTTGTTGAAAGAGAGGGAAGTAAGAGTGATGCTAGTTTTCAAAACAAAGGTGATATAGATGTGCAGAATAATATTTCTTTTGAAACATGCTCTACCTTGCCCAGACATTCCCGAGTGAAATTTATGATTCTCGTTGTTGCTTTGGTAAAATTCAGCTTCTCACAAGTAGTACTTAAGTACCATTTTAAATAAGGAACTGTCTTTGTAAGCATCATGTAAGTACATTGATAATTCTTATCAAAAGACGATGAACCTTAATAGGAAAAAAATCTAAGTTAATGATGAATAACGACGATTCGTTTACGGATTTAACAAATGTCAATCGGGTACAGAGATGAACCTACACGCATGTATATCTATATCTATGTGCACAAATGTGAATATAGTACAGAAATATGAGTTATGCATGTGTGCGTGTGTGTGTATATATATATATATACATATATGTTTACAAGTGTCAATGAATTACAGAAATATGAGTATGTATGTTCACAAGTGTCAATGAAATACAGAAATACAAGTATACATATACGCGTGCACAAACGAAACGGATAAATGAAAAAGTTGTGATTCATTTAATTACACACGAAACTGTTTCGTTATATTTTGTTTAAGTTTCAAAATGAATTACTGTTTTAAATAAATATTGCAACGATAACAATAAACGTATTACTAAACTTCTGAGTGTGTAATTGTATTTAAGCACTCTTTCACCTTTATAAGTTCGAAATATCGCACTTTTGTTATACTGTAATGTTTAATGTTGTTGAAAGGAGACCATTTAAAAAAACGTCACCACATTGTCTACGAGCTTCAATCACTGTTTGACAATAACACATGACGAATAAGTTATTCTGTCTTTTCGGGAACAAATTTTTAGACCTACAGATACGAAAATTCAAGAAATAGAAACTAAGCAGAACAACAAACTTTATTTTATATGTGTGTTCCTTCAAATGTTTGATACATTATTCCCTTTTACCTGTGTGTTCCTTCAAATGTTTGATACATTATTACCTTTTATCTGTGTGTTCCTTCAAATGTTTGATACATTATTCCCTTTTATCTGTGTCTTCCTGTAAATGTTTGATACGTTATTCCCTTTTATTTGTGTGTTCCTTCAAATGTTTGATACATTATTCCCTTTTATCTGTGTGTTCCTTCAAATGTTTGATACATTATTCCATTTTATCTGTGTTCCTTCAAATGTTTGATACATTATTCCATTTTATCTGTGTCTTCCTTCAAATGTTTGATGCATTATTACCTTTTATCTGTGTGTTTCTTCAAATGTTTGATACGTTATTCCCTTTTATCTGTGTGTTTCTTCAAATGTTTGATACATTATTCCCTTTTATCTGTGTGTTCCTTCAAATGTTTGATACGTTATTCCCTTTTATCTGTGTGTTCCTTCAAATGTTTGATACATTATTCCATTTTATCTGTGTTCCTTCAAATGTTTGATACATTATTCCATTTTATCTGTGTGTTCCTTCAAATGTTTGATACATTATTACCTTTTATCTGTGTCGATACATTATTACCTTTTATCTGTGTGTTCCTTCAAATGTTTGATACATTATTCCCTCTTATCTGTGTGTTCCTTCAAATGTTTGGGAATAATGTATCTATCAAACATTTGAAGGAACACACAGATGAGACATTATTCCCTCTTATCTGTGTGTTCCTTCAAATATTTGATACACTATTCCCTCTCATCTGTGTGTTCCTTCAAATGTTTGATACATTATTCCGCTCTGCCATTAGTAAGCTATTTTTCATCAGTCAACTGAGAAACAGCATACCTTCATGTGTTGTCAGAAGTTCAGATGATAGATATATCCACATAATTAGAATATTTCTTGAAAACCAATGATACAGGAGAACAACATACATTTGTATTAACTGAAAGAACAATTAAAAGTTGCTTTGTCAATATGTTATTTCAGTATATTTCTTTGTATTGCTAACTCGCTGTTTATAATAATGTCAGATAGATTCAAGCTCTAACAACTGGTCTACTTTCTGTATATGTTAGAAACTGTACTTTGGTTCACTTCTTTATTTCCTTGTTTTATATTGTCTACGGATCCGGGCGGTACCAGGCTATATTACCATTGGAATTTCGATCGTAACAGGGCGCGTACCACGTGCAGCCGAAAGTATTATCATACAAACGACTTCCCACTTGGAGGCGAACATCACGCTTCGATGGATTCCAGGCCAGTGATGGTTTGTAAAGTGAGGGTGGCTATAATACCCTGCTTGAATTTGGATAACCATCCTCTTCATTCCCTCTTTGACGGAGCTTCAATGGTTTGAATTAGCTAACAATTCCACCAAGCATTCTATTGAGGTTTTAGAACGCCGGAAACGCAGACGACACAAACCACTTTCTCTGTCCGGTCGTCCAGACAACAACGATCGCTGTTTGCATATGAATGAGAATCTTGGCGTTTAATTATTAGGATGATGAAGCCATTGTTTCTTGTTTCTAATAGTTCGTTAAAATCCACGAAAAAATAAGTTAATGTCTACAGTACGAGATCGCTGAGCAGAATAGCACAAGAAAAAATACAAAAGACGTACCTAAAGACCTTTGTCGACGAATTGTAATTAGTAGTATATTTTCCTCTCACGTTAATGTGGTATTTTTATAGGAACCAAAATAAATTAGCATGAGCCTCAAAAGATTTCGGAAAAAAAAACTATTAGCTCGTTTGTTCAACTGAAAAGAAAAGATCTTGACATCGACTACTGTTCTTTACATACTAACTGTTTGACGAAATTACTTGATGACTTAGAAAAAAGAGAGAGTGCACTTTTAAGGGAAAATCTAATTATATGATAAGCTGCGTATCAAGATAAAATAATTTACTCGCTAGAAAGACACTGAAGAAATCGCTTTTACCTGTTTACTGAAAGTGTTAAAAGAGTGTTCATGGTATTTTCTAGAAACTATTCAGTATCACAGACACTGGATTTGAAAACATTCTTAAAATATCTAGATATTTCTCAACACGAGATAATTATCGTCCGAAATACAATATGATATGTCATTATCTTTGTCCACTTCATGCTTTCCTATTAGGAACTTATTAATGAATTTCAATAGCACGTGGTAACTTCATCAGGACGCTGTTATGTCTACCTTGTAAACCTATAATGGCTCTCTCTCTTCTCCCCGACTTATAGGGTTGTAGATAAAACAACAACCATGAAATTTCATCTTCCTGTTGATTAAAAAGAAAGGAAAACCTTTCACTCTGTCTTCGAGTACACATAGTATATTCACCAAAATAAGTTAATGAGACTAATAAAGGCCTATTTAGGGAACACTCGAAAAGTATGGACAGCAGAAAACGTGCAGCACATAATGAGTTGGTTCCCAAGCAAATGGTTCTGTTATTTGTTGAGCGTCCTTCAAATTCTTATAAAGATGAATTAGATCCATACTTCGTTGTTTATGGTTCTTGGGTCACAAAGAGTGGCTTCACTGTTTCTCATATAGCTATAGCTATTGTGTATTATAAAGATGAATTAGATCCATACTTCGTTGTTTATGGTTCTTGAGTCACAAAGAGCGGCTTCACTGTTTCTCATATAGCTATAGCTATTGTGTAAAACAAGAGCGGAGTTTCCGTTCATTAATTAACTTTGTTCAACCCATTACAAGCCTGATCGAAAAATGACTTATAAGAAATGTTCTAGATAAACCGAATAGTTACTTGCATTCTTTATTGTACAGACTGAGACAAAACTTTCTTCTCATACATACTAGAATAACAATGTCTTTATTATAGAGATTACGACAACAGTGTGTTTAATCATACTTACTGGAACAGAAATATATCCTTATTGAAAAAAAAACCGGAAAACAGTTACCTATTTTACAGACCGCAACATCATAACACAACATGTAAGGATAAAAAAGGGCCTGTTGGTTCATAGAGATTCTTCCATTAACTTAAAAGCAAAACAAAAACTCAAATGCAGTCCAGCTCATTTAAACGTTATCAAGCCTTCCATTAAATTCGCTGCAACTACCACATCCGAAGGCAACCCATTCCAAAAGCTAATCACCCTGTTAGAAAAATAAAACTGTCTAAGCTGAAGATGAATCTTATCTTGCCAAAATCTATATTTGTGTCTCCTTGTCTTATCAAAAGATGATGCCTCAACACTTAATAACCTTTAACACCTCAATCAGGTCCTCTCTAACTCTACTTGTTCAAGAGAAAACAATTTCAAACGTCCTAACCGGCACTCGGATGATAAATTTTCCATCCAATATATTATTCTATAGCCCTTCTTTGAATCCTTTTCAACAATTCAATGTCCTTTTAAAGATAAAGAACCCAAGGTTGAACACAGTACTCCAAATGAGGCCTAATCAGTGACCTGTACAATGAAATGATAACTTCTCTATGCTGATATTCAATATCATGTAGATACAATCTAATATCCTATTTGCTCTATGCAACATAACGCTGCTTGGAGGGCTTAAGAGATTACTAAATCAGGACACCAAGATTCTTTTTTTCTATAATACTAGTTAAGGCTATTCCAATAACAATTGTACTTTTAATTTAAATTATGATAATCCATATATATTACTTTTAATTTATTATATTATAACAAAAATCCATCTGCCATTTATTTGCCTAGTTCACCAAATGATCCACCGTATTGCCTCGAATATAATGCGCACTTTTTTCCTCCAAACACCTTCCGAAAAATTGACTGCGCATTATTATCGCTCATGTTCACTAAGGTATTTTACAAGAAGCTACCAACGAAAATCATTATAGCATCATTATCGGTTTCAAAAAATGTTGCATATCTAATACAATGGATGGGATGGATGATGACATGCTGTGGGAATCAGAAGAGGATGAAGCAAAAGTTCAAGGAAGGAAATCCGATGGTAGAAACAGTTCTAGAGATGACGAAGATTTATGTGAAGATGAATGATTAGCTTAGTGTATTACCAGGTACAAACTTTTAAATAATTTATTTAAAATTGACACGTAAAAAAATTCAATGAAAGATTTCCAGAAATGTTTAAAAGATCGATAGTTATTTACTGTATTTACAAAATATTCAATACATTTTGTACAACTGATGTGTAAAAAAAAAACTTTTTTTTTCAATTTAACCTTTCAAAATTGGTTGCGCATTTTATTCGGCCAAATACGGTAACTCCTATTGTAAAGCACTAGTATCTTCTTCACAGGTAACAAAACTCAACACCTTAATATCATTAGCAAACCATTACTGTATCTACATCTCAACGTATTAATATAAATAAAAAAAGAGCCAAGGCCTCACGATCGAGCTCTGAGGCACTCCACTTGTGACGTGTCTTGATAACAGACAGCGAACAACAAAATACTCTAATTTACGTTTTCTTCGTGAAATCGAAGAAAGGAAATTAACAAATAAAAATATTTCATGTCGGAACGGAACCAGCAATATTTTATTAAGGAACAACAACAATATATACTTATTCAAACGTTACGATTTGAATTCCGAAAGTCTGCGAACTATCAGAAACCAACAGGCCTAAAAATGTTATAAAGATCAAGTTGTTTTTTCACGTTCCTCTTAATTTGGCCAATGTGGCTCAATATTGGTATTTTTACATACTTCTGACTTTGAGTCGAAATACAATAAGGGGAATATGAAAAAAAAAGGCAATCTATGGTTAACTTGATTTTTATAACATATATTTCTTATGAGCGACAATATGTCTTTAAAATATTTTGAATAATAATATGCCTTTTTACATATAGAATCACATTTCTTTTTTATCAATCAAGCAATAAATTTTTCTGTGTCGTTCTTGTAGAGACTAGAACAACTTTATTATTGAACTAGAACAAAAAATATCACTCTTATAAAAAATTGAGCTTCAACATAGCTTGATTATAGAAAATTAGACCATCTTATGCCTTTCCTTTGCGTATTTGAATAAAAATATGCCCTTTTTACAAAGACTGGAACAACATTTCGTGTTTACCATAGATACACGAATACCAACGTAACTTTGTAAAAAAGACACAAACAATATTGTCTTTGTTATAGAAACTATCAGTGTATCTTTCTAAAAGTCTAAGACTTTATTACCCCAAGAAAATATAGTGAATGTAACATTTAATACCAGAGCAACTTACTTTGTAAAATTATTTTCAAAAATAAAAGTAGAAATGATTATTCTGATGTAATTTGAAGTACTCAAATATTATAATATTATAATTAGGAAGTTATTCATGTTTTCATTTATTATTTTAAACACCAAATGTTTAGTTCAGTATAGATAACACAATGTATTAATTCTATATTATAAAAAGCATCGTTGTGTGTAGATACAGAATCAAGTAACACATGTGGAGCCTAGTTTTAGCACATGGTTTATCCAAATGAAGTAGGTTACTATTCGAGGAACGCCTGAATTTTGTTCAGTTCAATATCTCAAGTACCATAAACTTATCTAAGTTTTACATTAATGTACTATACCTTATGAAAGCCGTCTATCTGTTAATACTACCATTTTTATACCTACTTTATCACAAAACTTAAATAAGGAAGATACATGATCTTTAATAAATAGGGGTTTTTACCTTTACATCATCAGAATTCGGAAAGTAATCAGCTCTAGAATTTGTTTTATCTGCAAATAAATAAAGGTTTAGTAAACTTTCTGACAACATTAGACTTTACTTAAGACAGAAAAACAAATATTAGGCGGTCGTTTTATGATTTTGGCAATATCACAGGAAGCTAACCAGAGCAATCCGAAGTTTAACAGGATGAAACACTTGACAAACCATACAACAAACATCAATCTATTCATATAATATACCGGTTAGAGACACTTACAGATAGCGAGAAATCGTTATAACTTCAAGTGTAAACAGTTTACTATGATACTATGATCATTCATTCTTAAACGTAGACTATTAAAACAACATGTTCATGTTGTATAGGTTACAAATAGTGCAATATATTATATCATATATATATGTAATGTAATACGTGATATATACATATATATATATTATATTTATCTGGAGTCGAGTAACATATTGAGGTGATAGTCTTATCCACTTTGGATTAAAGATAGCCTATCGAGGTAATTATCTCAACACACGTGTTGATTTGGGTTTTCTATAATTCAGTAAAGTGATAATGTCTGTGTTATGTGGGTTACAAAGGATATATATGAAAGTGATAACTTAATTTTATACAGGATGTAAATAACTTACTTAAATTGTGGATTTCTCTTAAATTAATTATAAATAATCTACTGAGGTGATATATTTGCTTTATGTAGGTTATAAACTATTGAACGGGTAAATATAAACAGTTTATTTGCTTTTTGTAGGTTATAAACGGGTAAATATAAACAGTTATGTAGGCAAGAGTTCTTAGAATTTAAGATAATGCCTTTTTGTTGTTGTAAAATCATGAATTAAGTCAAGAAGACTGCATTGCAATTAATTTTCCAGAACATATACATAACTCGATTAAAGAAAGCTTTTTAAGAGGACGTGGTAACTTAACGTGGATGGTAATAAGGTGATCTAGTTCGATTTGTATGATTTGATTGTATGAAGCCTATCGAAGTGATTAGTTCGGTGATTGTATGAAGCTTACAGAGGTGATTATCTTATTAGTTCAATGATTGAATGAAGCCCACGGAAGTGATTAGTTCGGTGATTGTATGAAGCCCACCGAAGTGATTAGTTCGGTGATTGTATGAAGCTTACAGAAGTGATTATCTTATTAGTTCAGAGATTGTATGAAGACTACCGAAGTGATCAGTTCAGAGATTGTATGAAGACTACCGAAGTGATTAGCTCGGTGATTGTAGAAAGCTTACAGAAGTAATTATCTTATTAGCTCAGTGATTGTATGAATACTACCGAAGTGATTATCTTATTAGCTCAGTTATTGTATGAAGACTACCGAAGTGATTATCTTATTAGCTCAGTTATTGTATGAAGACTACCGAAGTGATTATCTTATTAGCTCAGTTATTGTATGAAGACTACCGAAGTGATTATCTTATTAGCTCAGTGATTGATATGAAGACTACCGAAGTGATTATCTTATTGGTTCAGTGATTGTATGAAGACTACCGAAGTGATTATCTTATTGGTTCAGTGATTGTATGAAGACTACCGAAATG
>NW_013665886.1:455474-478705 GCF_000517525.1 Limulus polyphemus
ATTAGCTCAGTTATTGTATGAAGACTACCGAAGTGATTATCTTATTAGCTCAGTTATTGTATGAAGACTACCGAAGTGATTATCTTATTAGCTCAGTTATTGTATGAAGACTACCGAAGTGATTATCTTATTAGTTCACCTAATGTGGAGGGAAAATAACTACCAAAGTGATAATTTTGGTTTATGTAAATGAGTCTAGGAGCTTAATATGACAGATAATCCTCTAAAAAAAACGTTCGGTTTTAAGAATTTTTTACATGATTCGCTAAGACGTCTTTTCAACTTCAATATGACCAAATCTTCAGTACATGCAGTATCAACTTAAATAGTTCATTGTTGACAGCCTTTTAAAGTCCTAATTTCAGCTTTAGGAATAAATTGTATTTAGATAAATTTCAAAATCGTCAAACCTGGCTCTTTCATTGGAAGATATCTGTTATTAAACGTTAGAAGCAGTAATTATCAGTAAGACACGAAAATAACAGACTGAAACTGAACATATATTATAGAGGTAACCGACTAAAGCAATGATTATATCGATAAGTGTTTATAAGAATAAATACGGTCTGTTTTTTTGCGAACACAGAAATATATTATACAGTAACAAATGATAAGCTTAATTATATCTGTATTGAAAATAAAGAATCATTTCATCTTTAAAAAATATGCTATTTTGATACACTACAAACACAGCAATATATTTTACCTCATAAAGAACTAACAACAAGCATCATTGAACAAAAAAGTATTGAAATGTAATCAAACTTAAAAATTGTAATTACAAGAAAATAGTTAATTGCATAAAAATACACAAAATATAAGCATGAAATAACAACGAAACACTGTTTCTAGTACGAAATTATAAGCAGAAAATGTAAAAATAATAACTGTAAAATGTTACCGGATTAACAAACGTTCGATTGACTTTTTTTTTTAGAATGTTTTTTTCTTTTCCTCATCAAGGGAGCTGTCTTAAAGAACAACTTGGAACATTTAAAGCTCCCGGAGTTATAAAATGTTCAGTAAACATCTAAGCTGTTTCTATTGGACTGTGATGAAAAAACATCATCAAAGACTGATAGTAGAAAGTTACAAATCCCAAGATAGCAGCCACATAGTGTAGACATGCTGAAAATATGTTAATTAGAATAGTAAACGAAGACTGAGTACTTATACACAATCTGAAAGTCGACAATTTAACACAAAACACGTTCACATTATAACGAGACAAATTATTAGAGCTTAAGGTCCCACCTTTAGAAACTATATCGGGAATAAATATAATAGTTTGTTTGCAGTCCCACTCTTACTAGCACCAACAGATCAGCTGATCATAAAATACTCTCACACTGTGTTGGAGGGCCTGGTGGTTAGGACTGTTAATAGGGCTAACAGGACTTAATGTTAATTACGTATACATAGTGTCTTATGTACTAAAATGGTCTATGTACAATAGCTCGTATGAATTGTATAGTTCTTCGACGTAGCTTTTAAAAATATTATACTTAGAAGTAGTTGAAATGTAGACGAGACACTTCCAGTATTTTATAAAAGAATGTTGATTGATATGGAAGAATGATTGGTTGGTTATGTTTTGTTTACCTTATTAGTCATCTTTAAGTACATTATTAGATATGTACCTCACCCGATAAGCACATATACGGAACCTAAGGTGTTTTTTTTAAATAATTAGTTTCAAAAATTCTAACGAAATACAAGTGATATGTGTGGGGCGTTCAGTGATGCTGGGATTCCTGTTCTTCTACATGATCATATGCAAAGTGTGTTAGGAAATAAGAAAATATAAGTGATTTATATCCTGCACTTAATGAAGACGGCAGTTTTCTCTTTTATCTACCTGTTTATTTTCTTGTAGTCTCATGAAATATATATGATTTATACGTGATACCTAATAATGTGGGCTGTCTCATTATTTTGAAAATATAAGTTAAGTGATTTATACGTGGTGTCTAGTGATCTGGTTTTCTTGTTTTTCTACATGTTTCATTTTAAAGTGTCTTATGAAGTATAAGTGAGTTATACGCAACGTCTAGTGATGTCGCCTATCCTCGTCCTCGGGTCAAACTTGCTCACAAAGTAGAGTTTTTCACTTCTCTACCATATCAGTTCCAACGTGTCATAAAAATATACTTTATATGTGTCGGTACACATACACTGGTGTTTTTTATAATTGTATTTCTGCACTGTTGACTTCAAAGTGTCTTATGAAATGAGTATATGTCATCTAATTGCTTACAAATATCATTTGTAAACTGTGTTTTAACATTATTGATTTTAACTAGAAAACACTTTCTAGTGGTCGTGTTCTTGTTATAAATTTTGGAATGCGCTATAGGAAACGATGGCGATTGGTGTTATAACACTATTATAACAATAACCCTACACCTTATAATCTCATTTATATTAGCAGCAACCGGGGCGCAAAGCTAAAAATAAAAAATAAATAGATTTCAAGGCATTTTTAAAGCTGTAGTTACACATAGGAATAATAACTTCAATAAACTTATTGTGTTGACCGTTAGGTGCAGTACGATGATATGCAAAATAGTGATAAAAAACATGACAGAAAGAAAATAAAATCTATGTTAGGAAATACATATTCGTTTAAGAAAAAACCACGCTTCTTTAGGATTATCTATGACTGTTGATGTCACAGGACTATTAGTGACGCTTGTTCTGATCTTAGTGAGACCCATGACGTTGACTGTTGATGTCACAGGACTATTAGTGACGCTTGTTCTGATCTTAGTGAGATGTCACAGGACTATTAGTGACGCTTGTTCTGATCTTAGTAAGATGTCACAGGACTATTAGTGACGCTTGTTCTGATCTTAGTAAGATGTCACAGGACTATTAGTGACGCTTGTTCTGATCTTAGTGAGACTCATGACGTTGACTGTTGATGTCACAGGACTATTAGTGACGCTTGTTCTGATCTTAGTGAGACCCACGACGTTTTTGTTCCTATGCTATTTTAGGCTTACTTGGAAACGCAAGCGTGCTGTAAGAAACTGTGGATCCACCATAACGAATTACTAGTAGTTCACCTTCTCGCTTTTCATTTTTCTTGCTCATTAACACTTCTTTTGTGCCGTTAAAACAAAACAGCATTCTTCGTCACCGTTAATTTTGAAGGTACACGTGTAACATGGGATAAATTCAAGCATCATTTAGTCTGTCCTATTAATTTAGTATTTTTGGTTTTCTGTGCCTATTTCAATTGTAATTAACGAGTAAGTAAAAAGCTTAACTAAAAAGTGAAAGAAAAAATTATATTAATAATTAACAACAATTCAAAAACTATTAAAACTAAGGACGACAACTGAAAACCAAAACCAAAGCAACTTCATAAAATATATATTTGAGAGATAATATCAATAAAACTGCCAAAATGTGAGAGAGGAATAAAAAATCCAACTAGACACTAACGCAATACAGTACTAATTACGATAGACACTAACACAATACAGTACTAATTACGATAGACACTAACACAATACAATACTAATTACGATAGACACTAACACAATACAATACTAATTACGATAGACACTAACACCTCCATAGTTTGCTTTACTGTGTTTAGTTTAGTCCTCCATAGTTTGCTTTACTGTGTTTAGTTTAGTCCTCCATAGTTTGCTTTACTGTGTTTAGTTTAGTTCTTCGATTATATATCCTGGTAAGTTCGAACTACTTTCTCTGTAACTAAACCTTCATCCTAAACGTATCAGTTTAACATCAACGGTAATAATAACGAGATCAATCTTAGGGTTTATAACTTGCTATGATACGTACGAAGAACTGTTAAATAAATAAAGAAACATCTAAAGTTAAGGAATACATATATAAAAGTAACAAAAGATACTGAAAAGGTATTAATCTCTTGTCCCAAGTTTCTCAAAAATTTATTTCTAAATATTAGCAATCTGCTGTATACTACAAAATTGTAATTAGTACTGTATTGCGTTAGTGTCTATCGTAATTAGTACCATATTAATACTAGGCTTAAATTCAACCTGTAAAGTACCATGCAACTTAGAAAACGAAAAAGCCCCTTCGTCTGCATGGCTTTTCATTACAATCCAAGCAACCGGATTTTGTTATTAAACCCTAGTGTAAGAACACTGTTATTATATTGACTTCAGCACACAACTACATTGATATTTATTCTAACTCTGAATCGGTTTTTTCCATAACGTTTGAGTCATTTTTGACAAAGTTGATTTAAAAATAACAAGTCAGATATATCATTCAGAGAAGCTGTTAATATTTTATGGCAAAGCCAGTTTAGTTTGCTTTACTGTGTTTAGTTTAGTCCTCCATAGTTTGCTTTACTGTGTTTAGTTGAGGCTAATTTCGTTGACATAATAAGAGAAATGTCAAGGAAAAACATTGCATAGAGCGAACAAACTATAATAACAAAGCCAATCGAAGGGTTTGGGAAGAAGAAAACAAAAGAGATGAGGATAGCTGATGCGACATGTTTTTATTTTTAATGAAAGGGTGGAATTCAATGGATGAGGTTGTTGTTAATGGTTGTAGTTGATGTTAAACACAAGATAATATAAGATTGCCGTGAGGTAGTTCCAGTTTGTGGCTTAGTATTGAAGCGAAACAATACTATATAAAATACAAACGTATGATTTACTTACGTAGGCGATTGGTTGAATAATACATTTTTGTTGTTCGTTTGGCAGTTTGAATTAAGAACAAATTATAAACGTCAAGGAAATTATACGTATAATGTAGAGTTTGCCTGAGGATTATGTTGAAACACTTACTGAGAAGTAGATAAGCCTTAGAGTATGTGCCTTACAATGGTAATCGGCGGGGAATATTACACAGGTTAAAACTATTAGAGAACTCAACATTACTTCTGGTATGAATAGTATTGAAAAAGTAAAAATATTTTTACAGAAAAAGTTAAGTAATAAAATTATGAGCACTGATAATAACATTAGATAGCGATACTTTAAAACACATACATGGTACCAAACCACTAAAAATATATGGCATATTTAAATGAATAATATACACTTTTGTTGTTATCATGTAAACTAACATTGATATGAACAACCGAAACAATAAAAAATTAAATATTAAAACACAAGAAGCAGCAACAATGATACTAATAACAAACACGTAAGGCAAAAGGTGATATAAAGAATCTTAAATATAGGTACATTAAAACAATATAGTAAGGGTCATCAGGTGCTAGCATGTTAACTAATATATTCTTACCTAACATATTATTTTAGTGGTTCAATATGCTAGTATCTATAACTATTTATTTATATATATTCTTACCTAACATATTATTTTAGTGGTTCAATGTTAGTTAACATGCTAGTATCTATAACTATTTATTTATATGTTAACTAATATTGAACCACTAAAGTAATATGTTAGGTAAGAATATATATAAATAAATAGTTATAGATACAAGCATGTTAACTAACATTGAACCACTAAAATAATAAGCTACGTTAGAATAAATATAAATTAGTACAGATACTAACATATTAACTGCCAATGAACCACTAAAATAATAAGTAAGAATAAAGATACCTAAACATAGATACTAGCATGTTAACTAACATTAAACTACTAAAATAATAAGTTAGGTAAGAATAAATATAAATAACTATAGATACTAGCACTGAACCACTAAAATAATAGGTTGGATAAGAATAGATATAAAATCATTAAATATTAGCTTGTTGACTAACAGTGAATTGGACAACTAAAATAGTAAGCGAAAATAAGTCGAAACATATTTACTTACAGAAGCTGTTAAATAAAAATATATAAGCAACTAAACAAAGCAACTGATCGAAACAGAAAATTATATTATATTGACTAACAAGGATGTATACATTCATATTAACGTTATAAGTAAGTTATACATAAACAGAGGTTATTAAATAACAATAATATGAACATCTAAAACAAATCAATCGGTGATAACGTTTATCAACATTATATATAAAGGACGTGTATGTATATTAGTTAAATTAAGGCGATTTAGTTATACTCCCTATTTAAATAAATTAATTATCATCTCAATCCAGTCAATGAAACCTGAATACACCATGCAAACGAAGAAATCGTTATAAACAAAAACTTACAAAGAATTGAGAGATTATATTAGAATTGGAAGTTTTGCCAATAACCAGCAACCTCGACATAGAAGTTGGCTGTCTTTTATACTTAGTTTCTACAAACATTTTTGTTGTTACTATTGAATAACTCCAGACACGAGGAACGTTTCAATTATTGTATAGTACATTGTGGCACACTTTATATGCAACGCTGTTCCTTCACTACGTTTTCCAAATTAGTTTCTTTCCTTAACAACAACAGATTAGGAATTTTCGAGCACATAGGTTTATGCTAAATTATGGTCAACTTCCACTTAATACAAAGAAATCAACAATACATTAGGAATTTTCGAGCACATAGGTTTATGCTAAATTATGGTCAACTTCTACTTAATACAAATAAATCAACAACAGATTAGGAATTTTCGAGCAGATAGGTTTATGCTAAATTATGGTCAACTTCCACTTAATACAAAAAATCAACAATAGATTAGGAATTTTCATACATGAATCTCAACACTGATTACAAATAATTACGTTTTTAAAGAACTTAATGACTAACGTACAAATATAGTTTTTGATCATATCTATTTCACGAAGCCATAAGTAAAGGGACATCACTTACTAACTGCATGTAAGTGTCTAGTAATCCAATGTCTCTCATTTATTGAAAAGTAGTTCTTTAGAATTAACTAGTTCTTCACTTTTAAAAATATGTAGATTTCGCCTTAAACGAAGTTTCTACATCGTATTTGTAACAATAGCGACAACATTAAACGTTTACATTATTTCATGGGCTATCCAGACAGTGGCATGGCCTGGTGGTTAAGGCATTCGACTCGCAAACTGAGGGTAGAAAGTTCGAATCGCCATTATCGAACATGTTCGCCCTTTAAGCCGTGGGGATATTTATCATGTGACGCTCAATCCCACTATTCGTTGGTAAAAGAGTAGCCCAAGAGTTGACGGTGGGTTGTGATGACTAGCTGCTTTCCCTCTAGTCTATCACTGCTAAATTAGGGACGGCTAGCGCAGATAGCCCTCGTGTAGCGTTGCGCGAAATTCAAAACAAACCAAACCTATGCATACAGCTACGCCAACACGTAAACAAAACAACCCTTTATACAACGAAAGAAAGTTCATATTCCAGCGAAAAACAAACAAACAAAAATAGTGTCTTAAATACTCAATTAAATCTTTATAGTTCTACATTTCAAAAATTTGCAAAGAGCTTTTATTTCGTATCTTATCTACCACAATTGTTGAAACTTTAGCTCAGAAACGTTTTACTGAATAGCAAAACAAGTTTATCGAAAACCCAGCTAGAAGCAAAAAATAAGGTTGTATGTTTATTTCAAGATTCAAGCTATCAAAAACTAATTTATACCACAAAAATACGCTTTATATTAAAACAGTTGTCTTATTTGGAAAGAAAGGTTAATTTGGTAATAATTGTTTTGGCAATAGTTGTTTTGTTTCGTGAAACAAAAATCTTGTACTATATTCTATTTTCGTCAAGAAAGTGTTCATAGAGAGTTAATTCGGCTCCATAAAAATTTATAAAAAAATAAGGACAAGTGTAAGTGAATATTGCACATATTGTCTTTTCTCTATGTGTAGACATGTGATAGTGACGACACAATCACATGAAAAACACAGTGCAATAAGGTTTCCTACCTCTAAGTTATGAACAGTTAAAACCAGCTAAAACAATGAACACGTCATGATACTAAAAATTAACACAAAGTCCAACGTATCATTAGAACCACCACTGAGTTATATCGGTTTTGTGGAAATTTGTCATTATCATGAAGTTACCACGGCAACTGAAACAAATAAGACCAAGTTTGTTATATGTATAGTGGTTTTAGTTCTATATTTATAAAGAATTTGAAGAATATGTAACATTGATGCTTCTAATTTATTCTTCTGATTTTTCTTAAACAGTCTGTTCACTGAACAGTTCTCGAGAATAAGCAACTAGCATCAGTGTTACATACTCTTCAAAATCACATAAAAACATAGGTTCACCGTGGTGAGAAAAAGAGGATTAAAAGTACATCATTCACAGCATTATCTAGCCTAGACTTCTCCATAGGTGGCAGATAATGAATAGTGGAATTTAACGCTCCACATGATGGTTTCTTATTGGTGTTCACTCAGATTTTGACGAGTAAGGCATTAAGAGATAAATACCTTATATTCACGACAGTGGTGAGTAGGTTATGGGCTACAAGCTAACCGTTGAATGAAACTCCTGCATACAGTGAATATATTAATAAACAGTCCTGAATTATTATTCAGTTACTGTGTGATGGATGTAATGGTAAATGCGTAGTTTCGTTGTATCACATTTCAAAATTCACATTAACTAAGAAGTGTCTTATTCTGATTGCCCAGCTGATATACTACTTTAGCACGACTAGTAGTTTACAATTTTCTCCACACACTGTCAACACTGAATTTAAAAATAAGCAAATAGGTGGAAATGTCTGGAAAACACATGCTATTAATGCTTCATCGCATAACCATTCATCTTTGAAGACTCACGAACTCCTTTCTTAGTAGCATCTTAATTTCAACCAACTGGTTCTCTGTCCTGAGAAATATTTTGATTTAGGGGTTTAAGATGGAGCTTTTTTTTTCACTTTCATAACAATGTAGTACAGAAATTTAAAACAGTTATGTTCTTAATAGTTTCAGGGTTATTTGAATAATTATGGATTATCCCTGTAGAAATTACGCACTAGAAAATAAAAAAAACACATCTTCATTGTACAACCTACACATCCTTTATAAGGCAGTCAAAGCATCTTTATCAGATAAACTACAGAGAAAATTTTTTATAAGCTTTAATTAGAGGGTAATTGAAAGCAAGAGCTAATTTATGGGCCCGGCATGGCCAAGTGGTTAGGGCGCTTGACTTGCAGTCTAAGGTTCGCGGGTTCGAATCAAAGTCCCACCAAACATACTCGCCCTTTCAATCGTGTCGGTGTTATAATGTGACGGTCGTTGGTAAAAAGAAGCACAAGACTAGCTGTCTTCCCTATAATCTTTCACTGCTAAATTAGGAACGGCTAGCTCAGATATACCTCGTGTAGCTTTGCGTAAATTCAAAACAAACTAAGCTAATTTATATTTAAAAGATTATTTGAATTATAAAATGTTTATGGAAAGCCCCCAGTGGCTCAACAGCTTATAACACTAAAAGCCAAGTTTCAATACCCGTGATGGGCACAGCACAGCTGATAGCTCATTGTAGGACTTTGTGCTTAACAAAAAACAAAAAAAAAACAACTTTATGTTAAAAATAACAACTCTACAAAGGCAGGAAAAATCAGGACATTCAGAGAACTCAAAATTAAACTTATTAATTTCAAAAGAAGTTTAAGTGATTAAAAAATAGTTAAGAGGTTTGTTTGTGTTGTTAATCACAAAGCGGCACAAGAGGCTGTTTATACTGTATCCACCGCGGGTATCGAAACTAGATTTTAAGCGTCATAAACCCAGTGACATAGTAGTAAGTCTCAGGGGGTCAAAACTACACAATTGACTATCCACACAATACCTATAGCGGGTATCGAACTCAGATTTTTTTGTGTTATAAGACATGAACTTACCGCTGAGCCACAGAGGGCCGAACTAAAAGGAATTTTGATTGTATAATAAGGGAAGTAAGATTTTAAATAATCGAAATGAGGAGACGGGTTTAAAAAATTAAAATAATAAAATTTTGAAAAAATTTACAATCACTAAATTAGTTAAAGAAAATTAAGATGATTACGTAACCTTTAAAAAAGTAACAATAAAACAACCAAACTGTTTATGTCAAAAATAAGACATGGAAGAACTAGATTAGCAAACATAATGACGAAACAAATTATTTAAAGAACAGGATTTACATTGTACTCAAAACAGGTAAAAGCATCTATTCCCAAGATAGTAAATAACCACAACGTTAAAATAAGTACACAATTAAAAACATTTTAATTAATGCCAATCTATGACGACTAAAAAGTTGACTCTACATGTTTCAACGTTGTAACGTCATCTTCTTATTTATACCCCACTTTTTTTATTAAATAGGTCATGTGATCAATGTTCAGGTTTACAGTTCCCGCGGGAACTATTTTAGAGAAGGTGACCCCAAATGTTTGCATAAATATTCGCTGAACCTTCATTTCAATTTAATAATTCACAGGCCTGCGATAGTTTTATTGTCTTGAAATTTTTACGTGTTCTACAGTAATTCCTGTACGCTGAATCCGATATGATATCCATTTTTCTCTATCAGGTACAGGTTTTCCACAAAACGTCATATGTACTTTTACATAAATGAATCATTTTCATGAAAATCGGGTCACATTTTGTTATGCTTAAAATGTTGACAACCATTGACTATAGATTTCTCTAGACCAATCATGACGTGAGAGTCTTATCGATCGTTCTAGAACCCACGAAAAACACACCGCTAGAAAATAAATGGTTAACAAGCCGCATGACGTGTCATTTATGGATAGTATTTGTTAGTGAGTGCACTTTGATATTATTTTTTATTTTCAATATTATTTATTCGTCGCTATGGCAACAAGAGGTTGTGTAAATGATCCAAACATATTCTGTTATATTTGTAGTAAATATGTTGTAAAGAAACAAAGGCAGAACATTACAGAATTCGTCAAAATTGCGTATTACGCGTATATTGGAATAAAACTTGGGAACCAAGACAAATCATGGGCTCCACACAAAGTTTGCACCGTTTGTGTTGAAGCGTTGAGACAATGGACTAAAGGCAAGAAAAAGTCTTTGCCTTTTGGAATTCCAATGGTCTGGCGTGAGCCTAGAAACCACGGAGATGACTGCTATTTTTTGTCATGTAACTTAGAAGTCTAAACACTTGAATATTTTATAGTTTAAACAGATGAAATTTGAAACTTTCAGATGAAGAAAAGTTTTTTTAATCTTAACATAAAAATTATTTTGCAATCAAAGTAGTCAACAATTTGACCTCATATATCCACAGACAAATCTTTAGTAAAAATATCTAATTAAAAAACTATAGTTTTGTGTGCAAAAGACTTGCAATGTTTACTGATACCTTGCCACATTTCATGAAGATATACGCAACACATTAAAAGTTATATGGAAAATGATGGTTACTTTGTGGTTGCAAGGTCAGTCACATCGACTGACTCAATATGGAAAGATATAATAGATAGCTATAACATGGCAGCTTAATTGCCTTCTTGATCGTGTGTTATATGAAAAGTGAACATACATTGAATAACTGACAAATTTCGAAAAAAGTGTAGATTAAAACAAAAATGTAGGAAATGCTTGGTATACTTGCATACCACACTTTTCCTCCCCACTGTAATTCAGGCTTGTTCTCAATCTAATGTTAAATGTAAACTGTTAAAACCAGTTTATATCTAGACACTTATACTGATAAAGAGGTACCTTGTCTCTCCCCTGTAAACACTTGCATCTAACACAGATGTTATAATACTTTAACAAAGAAATACAGTTCAGTAGTAGGTGCATCAATATACTCCTTAACAACGACATAATAATCCTTAATTATACTGCAGCCATAGACCTTTAACACTGGTTCATTGGTATTGGCCTCAGCAAATAGCTAAATGTGAAATAAACCCTTTAACAAGAATACAACACATAAATAAGGACAATTTAACTAAGATAATATACAAGTTAACACACCACAAAATATCAATGAATACATATTATTACATCACAATACAATACAAACTGTTTAACACTGGTTAACATAAAACCAAACTTTAGCATAGCAAGTATGATCAATATAACCCTTCACAACAAAACGTATAATAAAACACACAATCCTATTAAATAAAACCTCTTATAGAATAGTAAACATATTTTTTTAATAACTACATTACAGTACACTGAAAATAGACCATTAATAGTAGACCAAAAATCAAAAATATGAAACAAAATACCATATTATAGAAAATCAAAACATATAACGTTGAAAGTTCACAATGAAGCTTTCCTTAAATAACACCTACATCGATGGAAGTAAATAAATAAAGAAAACTAAAAAATCACACCTACAATTTATAAAACTTATACAAAAGTACAGTTTACATACTATCAACATCAATACACAAAATATACATTTACCCAATGGCATGCATTAAGACCAACTCCCTTCACATCAACACTATCAGGAGACCCTTTAAAGTGACGGTTGACCAATTAAAGGCCATAGTAGCAGCATAGATGATAATTCAGAACTGGAGAACTTTAAGTCTAAAATATGTATTATTATCTGATGTAATGGTCCTTGTTCCAGTTGAATAAAGCTCATGCCTCAGTCCACATCAGGTGTCATCCCTTGGCAGTGTGACTTCAGCATTGGGACATGCTGAAACGTTAGGTGTACCATAATAATGGTAGGTGGGACCATTAGTAAAGTGATCTTCAACTGTTGTTATGATAACTCATGAGGGCTCATGGGCAGTTGTGGTTTGATTCCTGTTGAGGTGGAAGCTCCTCATTTACCTCGAACATTATCTCCATCAATGATGTTTGTGTCCGGGCTAGTGGTGGTAATTAGCAGAGTCACCTTTGCTGAGATCGTTCTGTTTCATTTGTTTCTGAAATAATGACCTCGAACATAGTCAACCTTAAAGAATACTTCAAATTTTATGGTTTTTCTTTACGTTGGCTAGACATCCACTGACAAGATACTTGTTGGGTAGCTTCCAGAGTCGAGAAGACTACCTCGACTGAGGGGTAGGTATGGGGGAATTCTCATCCTTTGGGCAGGCCTGATTTTGCTATTGTTTTTTGTCTGCTGATTTCTCAGTTTCTGGTGTCGGTATGCCTTGGGTCAGCTTGGTATCAAATAGATTGTCCACGATCAACAGGGGCTAACGAGCCCCGGTAGGTATTACGGCTAGCTTTAAAACCCATGCTGCAAGGTCCCACATATCCGATGTGTTTGTTAGCAATACCTCTTTAAATAAGTGTTGTGATATAGTGAACATCAGACCAACATCAAGGGTCTTGGCATCAGTCATATAAGCAGGAACTCTGCCAAGGAGAAAGTTCTGGTCCTGTATTGGTTCTTGTCATATATACCTTCCATCGTGAAACATTAAAAATGGAAAATCAGGTTCACTGGAATTAGACGAACCCCACATATATATATCTTTATTTATTTATACGTGTATAATACTTTATATATATATAGACACATTACATATTGTCACTTATACCAGTAGCTTATATAAGACTGCCTGTGGTAATCTTCTTGGATTAGTTTCTGAAGCTGTATCTTGGTAGATGTGGACTAATAATGTGCTGTCATCTATAAGCCATAAACCATAACACGTTTTGTTCAGGCATCACAAAAGGATGTGGCCAGTAGAATCATTGTCAAACATTGACAAAAGTATGAGTAGCATGTTGGTGCCTGCCCTTTAGTCTTTGTCTTATATGAAGTCGGAGAATCTTATGCCTTAAAGTTCTGAAGACCATTAGCTGCAACACAGGCTGAAAACCATGGTTCAGTGTTTGGTAATGACGTTTATGTGCGGGAAGATAATAATTGATCATCCATAACTCTGAGAATCTTCACTGCTTCTTGGACAGAAACTACCTGGGGTAATACTGATTCTTATTTGGACAGGAAACAATGCATTTCATGCATGAACTGTATTACTACATTACATGGCCCAGTGCACTAAGACTTTATACATAGCAAACCACAGGACACCACATGTGTACATGACGGTACTGTGATTTCACATACACTTTTACAATCCACTGTTTCTGGAAACTGGTATGGCTATCATTGAATAACTCTTTCATGGAAAATCAGTTCCTCAATTGCACAGACAAAACTGACTAATAAGCCCCTCATTATGCCCATTCCAAGGATGTCTCTGCTAGAACTGAGATCGGCGATGATTACCTTTGTTTTGTGAGTGATGCCTCTTAGGTATAGTCAAAGATTCACTTGTCCATTCATGTCTTTTTATTTCCATTTTCTAGAATGAAGTGTGTGCGTGTCAAATGGCCAGAGTGGTGGTTTTGCTCAAACTACCTGATGTATAATGAAATCTACCAGTGTTTTAGCCATTTCTGTATCAGCTAGGAACTATATTTCTCTCCCTTGTAATCTGAAAGGAATGTATCAAGATCCACCCTGCCTTAAGAGAGTTTAAGTGACCATCAAACCATTTGGTACAAGCCGTTTATTGCATTCCCCCAAATTCGATGGCCAGGCCCGACCTGATCTTCATTAACTTTTTGGAGCTGTAATGGCAGTGTTCACCATTTGTTGTTGGCTTTTCTTAACTCGTTGATCCATTGGTTAAAGTCCATAAGCTTTGTCTTCGTTGATGCTCAGTAAAGTACTAGAAGTTCAGTAGAAAGTGAACCAACACCCCACATCCAAAACATATGACGTCTGGGCAGAGACATCACTGGCATATGCTATGGCATGAAAACCATGGGAGGGCAGGGATAGCCCATCCCGTTCACTGGGTAATAGTGTGATTGCATGACAGTGCCAAAATGTGTGGGTAGTTGGTTAACACTTGGCTAGGCTCTTGGCATGGCGTAGGTATAATTTAGGGCATCTTCCATAGCTGAACAATGCACTTGAGGATATTACTAGCACCAGAATGTTGATTTGAGCAGGAATTTTTACACAAGTTCAGACAGTGTTTCACAAATGAAAGAATTAAGGTTCAGTATTTGGTTAATACTGATCTTTATTTGGGTAGGTTTCACTTCCAGCAGCAGAAACTTAAAAGATGACATTCTAACATTTCAGCATAAAAAGGATCACAAAAACCAAACTGACAGTCGCTGCTATAGTAAATCTGTTCTGCTCCTACTTTTATTCTACTATCACTCAGTCAAGATCTGTAGGAGGGTGAAGACCATTTTAGACTTATCCCAGACAACACTAATACACAGAATAATTATACGTACAGATTGAGTGTGATACACTGATATGTATTAGTTCCATAAACTGGTTGCATATAGCTGAGTATTATTAGAAAATTTCTGTGGCGGTGCTTCTTTCTGAGGAGAGAGATAACAATATCACATAATACTAACCGTGGTCTTACCTTCTGACCCTTGAAGTAGGTATACAACTGACCAGCATAAATTGTGAATGCGTGAAAAACATGTTAATGATTTGTCATATTAATAAAGTTGAACGTTTTTGCTGGGTATTCATGTGATATGGATGTACGCTTGTAATGATTTTGTTTGCCTTTTATCTTCTGCTGGACAAGAAAGTGTAAAACTTTTACTCAGTACAATAACTGTAGTTGTATAAATCAAGGTTATGCATACAAAACTGAAGGAAGAAAACTCATGACTAAACATTTGTTGGAAACTGGGTTCCTTATTAATAGTGAATGTAATAAATTAATGACAAAGTGCACATTTTACTTTGCTGAGTTAAAAGTCTACATAGGCAAATGTAATATAGAGAATGAATGTGTATATTTATATACATATTACATGGATGTGTCAGATGTATTACAAAAACACACCAACCATACTGGTTAAAAGCCAAAATAGTACAAAAAAGTACTTTTAAAAAAAATCTAAGAAACTCAAAGTTACTTTTCAAGCTGTAGTTATGGCATCGATGTATTCTAAAAATAACACAAACATGAAACCAAGGAAATCATTATAAAATATCCAGTACTTATTCAGTTTATGTGAGAAAACATTTCTATCCATTGATCGATTAACATCTCCAGATAATAGTTGTTATATCTTCTGATTTAACAGAGCAAGAGTCATAACTTTCATCTCAGCTGGGGAATGACTCAGTATAATGGTAATATTTGATTCCACTGTGGTTCTCGTAGCAGCACAGTAAGCCTGCCCATACGCGTTCTTGTCCTTCTCTTGGTCGTCGTGAATGGTCAGTGACCTGTAGCTGAAATCTGAATCTTCAAATTAGGTTGATTACTAACTTTGATGGCACTTTCATTCTATTCCAACATCTCATTAATGCTTTCTGATTTTTCTTTATCCGGATAGATACTTGGCAGCTCCTCAACAATACATATCATCTAAATGTTTTACAAGCTTACATGCACCCCAGAACCATTTTATTTCATAGTTCAGAATGGTGAGTCCAACTTGATCCAAGTGGTTGGTGTGTAGTGGGAGGATATCACAGCAATATTTAGTCTCCTCTACTGAACAGAAATTCCTCACAATATCCCTATTTTTGACATTTAGCAGCCTTCTTCAGTTTCCATTATACAAACTCATGCATATGTGATTAATTTATATGCAGCTATTTTTCGTATTCTTATGGTCACTGGGGATTGTCTACCCCTGCTGGTGGGCTGTACACATTGCCAGCCGTAAAATATTATTTTTTTAGTCACACATTACCCAGTTTGTTAAAAAAAAAAACACCAAAAATAAGTCTGCTAAGATGGATATGGTTCCTATAATATTGGTGATTACATTAAACTTTTGGCCATTTATAATTGTTTTGAAGTACTACAGAATGAGTTAAATCAATTGGTAAGCCGAACAAACAATGGACAAATATCCTTTAATTGTTGTAAATGAAATATATTGCATTTGGATTGTGATAATTTGGATTACCGTTTGATTTAAATTGGAGCTCACTCATTAGTGATTGAAAAAAAAAGAATTTTGCCATAGTGGTGGAAAAGTCATGCATCTATCGAGGAGGGTAGTTAGTTCATGAAGTTAATCAGCACTTTATAAACTTTAATAATATGTGGTTTTCAATTTTTACTTTTTCTCGGGGATGTGTGAGAAGAGAAAGCCTTGAAGAAAGAATTTATTCCTTACTATCCTCAAAGATATGTTATATTTATTAATACAGAACCATATTTATACTGTTTGTATGAACGTAACTCAAGTATAATTTAAATTTGTAGAACAGTAAGCCTGCTTACTTAGAAAATAAACTATATATATATATATACATTTAATCAAGGAAACCCAACTTCGCTACACGACATTGATCAAAACAAGCTGTCCATGCAAGAAGCAATCCTTAAAATGAAGAATATATCATGTATGTACTGCTTAAACATATCATAAATCAATAAATAATCGCCATGTTCAATACCAACAAATATCGTAAAAATTGAGAAAAGATACAGACAGTTTAAAACCCAGAGAAGGTTGATTTTATGGTCTCTAAGTCCCAAGAAACTGGAAAACACAAAGATAATATAAAAGTGGCAAGAATTAGACAAGATCAACTTTTCTACATGGATTTCAAAATACAACTAAAGTCCGGATTTTTTTTTTGAAATGTTAAGATTATTTTTATGAAAAAGGAGGTATTATACAATGAGTATCCCACAGTAAGTGGTTTCCCTTTACTTATGGGTGTTGATAACAGATAGTGTTTCCTTCGATGTGTACTATAAATAAGGTTTTGATCATTGGCTCACTTCTACATTTACCGAGTATAATGTTTCTTTTCTAGGTTTACTTATCTGTTTACTGTATAAACTATTTTATTCCCTCTCATCTATATACTTAATATAGCTGATGTTTCCTTAATCTTAAAAGGCCTCAGGAAAATCATGTTTGACTTCAATTAAACACGAATTTATATAGCTCTCCTTTGTCAGGCCGAAAGATTTTTCCTCTGGCCTACTGCATGACAAGTAGCATTATAAAAGGCCTTTCTGTTTGTTAAAGTATTAACTTTTAATATCACTAAGATATTTTAAAGTTTAGAAACTTCAGAGAAGGAACTTGTGCGACATAAGGGGACTCTCGACCTTTTTGATACTGATAGCCATAAATAGTTTTTGAGTCAGCAGGATTAAGGCTAGATTTCAACAATATTTGACGAGAGGTGGATATGCCTTTATGTATGGGCGGCCACATAAACAAACAGCGTGATAGTAATCTTTGCTAAAACCTACGAGCTGTATCTTCGTGCAGCAAAATTACCACGATCTTGCTCTCAATTACTATGGATAGTTTACAAGTAAGAATCTGTTGTTGTTATTCTGACTCAGAGTAGAACTTGAAATTTTAGTATTTCCTCGGTCTACCCAGGTGGGGTTAAAGCGTTAAACCCTGATTTCAGACCACCTAGCGGGATGTGTCTAAAACCAGCAGTTCAGTCCCTCAGCGCAATAAATCTTGTTACTTGACCCTGGATTATCTTTTTATCTAATCAATTTAAAATACATAGTCTATCTATTGGGCGTATAATTTCTGGATGCTACAGAAAACAGAACTCTCGAACTACTAAGTGGAAAATTTGATTTATATGTCAATTTCTTGAATGTTAACATCTTACTTTAATACCGTCTGCCCACTTTAACACCGAATTTTTTGAACGTCTTATTTAGTGAAATAAAAATTGTCTACATGTGAAAACAGCTTTGATTATTTTATGAAATATTATGGATGTTCCGTAATAGTATTTGTGAATTTAATGCGATTTTTGGATTGTCGTACATTTTATCTATTTTTTTCTTTGTTAGAAAAGCATTTTGTCAAACAAGATATACTTACAAGTCACTCGACTAGTATATCTAGTTTTCCCTTCGTAATGTAGATCGAAATTGAATTTGTTAATTTTTGAAACAGAAAGTGTTGCTAGCCCTTTAAAAATGCCGTTGCTATTTACAGTTATGTATGCGTGCTATCAATCAGTAGAGTCTATACTTAAAAATAAATAATTGGTTTACTATATAAGATATTTGATCGTCTAACGTAGCACCCTTTGTGTGACTAAAAAACAGTTAGGTATTTGTGTCTTTGTCTAGTGACTAACTTAACATCCATACTTCAAACTGGGTATTAATGATAGGTTATTGAAACATAACCTACACCCCTAAGCATGAACCCTAATTTTTCTAATAGCTTTAGCTGTGATGGACTGAAAAGGACGGTTCATTATTACTCAATTTACGATTAGTAATCCCAGTGATCTTGTTGTAAGAAAAAGTAATGAGGCTTTAGGAGTTTTTGTAAATATAATTTTAACGAGTTTATTTTTAGAGCTGTCATGTAAATGAATATTGTACAAAATAACTTTTATGAACAACTTAAAAATGACGGACAATGTTTGTTGTTTATTAGTCACTGCAATTAAACACCTTAAGAAAATGACGGATAATGTTTGTTGTTTATTAGTCACTGCAATTAAACACCTTCGTGTATATGTGAGAATTTCAAGGTTCTTCATATCTTATGGATTTATTTAATCAACGAGGGATTTAGAGAATCCCCGCAGAATAAATCCATCGACAAGGATTTTTAATAATTCTTTGCAAACTAACTTCACTCAATAAACACTTACAAAACTGCTTTATTTATGCAGTGTGAATTTTCTAATTTTATCCAGTTTCTTCGTCGATGCAAGTTTTTTGTCGACTTTTTTAGATTTATTTCAACAAGATAAGTTTTATAAACCTCTACAGATTTAATCTATGAATGACAGGTACACGTATACACCTTATTTGATTTATTTTCACGTTCACTTCATGACGCAAAACTAACTATATACTCTTTTCTAAAAGTCTATGAATGGCAATTTACAATACAGGACAAAATACCTATTGCGGTTCTTAATTAAAAAGTATCATTTAACTTTCAAAGATATGTTTATTTTCCAACATGTACATTCTCAGAACGATAAATAATGTCTAAAGATATCTTCCTACAAAGTAAAATTGTTGTATTTCACCCTCATACGTCCACATGGAAACAAAACCCACCTTTCTATATTCAAACCTACTCTATTGCGGAGTGACATACAAAGAACTATGGTTAATAAGTCGCCTAAGAATACAAATCGTCTAACAAGGATCAAAAGGTAAAGAGAGAGAAATATAGCAAAGGAGCGAGATCATAAGATACTGAAACTTTCGCACACTTTGCGAACATAAAAACAGACAGAAAACAAATTATTGTTTAAAAGTTTGACTATAAAACGTCGAATATCAAACTATTTTCGTCTAAGTTACTAACAAGTTCATTTGGAACAGACATCAATAACATTTTTATTTATAATAAAATAAAAAACAGATATAAACATTTCTTATATGTGCCTGATCAAGAGAAAATGTTAATAGTATTTATGTTTATGTTGGGTAAAGTGAAAAACATATTCTGGAAGGTAATTGATAAGAACTTAAAATACGGCCTTTTTATTTGTTCGTAAGCACATTGAGCTGCCCTGCGTCCAAGCAGGGACCGAGCCCTGGAGTTTAGTGGTATAGGCCCTCAAGATGACCGCTGCGCCACCACGGAGGTAAGTTAGAGCATTTTTTACTGTTTATTTCGGTTTATGTTTCTGAAGGAGACCGAGAATTGATTGATTTTTGCATCCTAAAAGCAGAACGGATTTTAATAATATTTATACTTATTTTTAATTGTTATAATAATTAATTTCAAATGTTTTAAAAGTATTAAATATTATATATATTATATTTTGTGTCTCATCGTTTACCCTCCCCCGTTGGCTCAACGGTAAGTCTTTTGGTTTATAACGCTAAGAATCGGGTTTCAACACCCGCGGTGGGCAGATCATAGATAGCACACTGTGTAGTTTGGGCTTAACAAACAAAGAAACATCGTCTAACTCAACTGATAAGTTTTGGTAGTGAACAAAAAGCATATTGAGCAGTAACTTGTGGGGCCAATAGGGGCACAGCAGTATGTCTGCGGACTTACAACGCTAGAAACCGAGTTCCGATTCTGTGATAGGCAGAGCACAGATAGCCCATTGTGTAGCTTTGTGCTTAATTACAAACAAAACAAACAAGACTTGTGGGAGAAAAAAGAGAGATCTAAAATTTTATTTTTTAAACATCCCTGATTTCGAGACGCAACAGACAAACTAAGAAGAAAGCAGTGAAAAAATATATCTACAGTTAACTTGTTTTTACACTAATTTTATGCCTATTGGTTTTCCAATATTTCGCTGGCTTTAGGCGTTTAAACCGTAATTTGTAGAATATCAAACTACGTTTCGACATTGTTTGGTGTTGTACAGATAGTGTGACAGGTATGCAACAGCTCTTACCTACACAAAGTATTCATACACTCAGATGATAAGGATATGTAAAGATCGGAAATTTAGAATTTCCAAGACGGAGATATACCTTGTACTTAATGGTATTGGAAAACAACGGAATGTGGATCAACTTGGGTATCCAGGCTCATCCAGAAAAAAGATATTTCACAAGTCGGAGCTCAGCCGTTGTAATAGATAAAAATCCATAAGCACTAAGGTGAGTTGCGAAAACTGTCCATGTGCTCCAGGCAACCGTACACCATAATCAAGAAGAATCTCCGTCTGGAAAAACTGCATTATTCACGTGTACACAAACTGCTTCCACGACATATCTATTCAACTGTCACGTACTTCTGAACGATAATATACCAGGAAAGTCACTGGACATATTGTCTATAGATTTCTCTTCAACAGACATAGGGAAACCGTTGCCCTCGTACACTTGATGGGTTATGGAAAGCAGAAAGAGAAAATTTGATGAAACCCTTTGCAACGGAAATTACGCTGCAAGGTTATTGGCAAGATGCATGGTCGTCAGATATAGCATGACCGGACGTAGCGACATGAGCTGCAACGACGTGGCGAGGCTCTGAATCGTTTTACTATAAGGTACTCAACCGGTGTATTATGCTGAAATAAACTAAAATCACATTTTGTATATAAGCACAACTCAGGTTGAAGAAATCAGTCAGTAAACGCTTTTTGGTCATCGTGGTATCTTTCAATTGTTCTTCCAACAGTTACATCAAGTAACACATTGATCACCACTAACAACCATAAAAAACTGAAGAATCAGTTGAGATAATGAAGACTCATATTTCAGTATAGAAACGTCAATTAATTGAGGCTCTTCTAACTTGCACTATTCATTAATTATACAGTTCTTCCCGAATAGCTGTCATTTTTAAAGTAAAGACATTGTAATTTTCCATAATCTTATTATGCATAGTTATTACTGAATACAAAACATCATAGACCTTGTGGTCGACAAGTCAATATTGTAGAACTAGCAAAGCTGTAATTGGAATAACAAGGACTGATGAAAAGGAGCAGTCGAGACCAGCTAGGCCAAGCTACTGGGTAATAGCACGAATATCTTGCTAGAACGCTTTAATTACTGTTATTGGTTGCTAGTAGACCTGTTGATACCGCGCTTTTGGCCAACGGTTATTAGCCTGTGTGTTAGATACAGGTGCTCTTTAATGTCAGTTTTAAGTAATTCCACAATCTAACACCGAACACGATGACTCACCAGCAGTATGTAACAAGCCTTTTAAGCTATCAGATTTTAGAGCATAGGCTATTACTGGGCACAAAGATCAACTTTTCAACAAAACAGGCGGATCCCAAAACTCAGATTTTTGTGGTAGAGAGTATTTTATTAGCCATTAGAAAAATGTACTACTGCTTTTCTATGAACACGTGCCTTATTTTCACGTCCGCAAAAGAAGAATAGATACTTATAGGCCTAATGCGCAGAGGAAAAGAAATCCCTAAGACATAAGAGCACTTATATACCTTCTTTGAAGTCATAACAATGTAGAGTGATCATTTAAGTATATTTAATAAAACATTAAATAAGCTTTAATATGTCAGAGTTTTACTGTAAAATTTGTTTTTTATAAAAGCTTTAACAACTTAAAAACCTTAACTTTAAAACTATGTAATAAAAATCAGTTCAAACTGGACAAGCAAAAATTGACAGTATAGGGGAATTGACTGTGTATTATTTTAAAATAAATACAAGTGGTATTAAAAGTATTGTAAAACTGATAAATGATATGAACAAGCAACTAGTAGTTTCTTTTGACGCTTGTTTAACTGAAGAACTGTTTATAATACAGCAAAAACACTAACATATATTTTCGAAAAAAAACAAGTTATTACCGTAGTCACGAGTCTTCTCCAGCTATTTAATCATATATATATATATATATATATATATATATATGTGTATGTATTACTTATTACTATTAATATAATAATAATAACTAATAATTCTAGATAGAGAGTTACGTTAATTAGTACTATCGTGACTCGTG
>NW_013665886.1:479705-485473 GCF_000517525.1 Limulus polyphemus
TATATATATATATATATATATATATATATATGTGATGTATTACTTATTCATTAATTATATATATACATAATTCTGATGAGATGTCGTTAATGTACTATCTGACTCTGTGTTCAAAAACAAAAAGAAAAGTCTAGCGAAATTGCGAAACGGGTTGTTGATAGTTGGACAGGATGTAGCTAGAAATAGTAGCGGGAGCTTCGAGTATCCCACAAGAACGATCTTGTAAAGCACAGTTTTTCTGGTTGCAAGATAAACAATATTTTATCGTTATTCTTACCATCAAGCCCAAGCTTTAACAGACTTCTCAAGAGTCTAAAGTAACACTGTCAGAACCGTTCACGTCTATAACACAGCAATAACAAAAGAAAAAAGCGAAATATTTCCAATTTATAACGCGAATTTAAAGTACTTAAAAACACCATGATTTCACTAAATGAAGAGTGCTCTATTTAATTTATCATCACCCAGTTCTTTACAGAGCATTTGTTTTTGTTCTCAGTGAAGAAAAAGTCGATACTATGATGAACTTTATTCCTTAAATTTAGATAATTCGTGTTACCATTTTAACGTCTCAAATTATTAAATTACTGCAGATTATTTCAGCTATATATGTAATGAATAACAGTATAATATGATTAAATATTATCGATAATTACGTATTTAATTATGTATTATGTGAAAGTGTGTTAGTCTTATTCTACCTTAAACTATTGTTTGTTGTTTATTTCCGTATGTGTATGAAAGTGTGTTAGCCTTCTTCTACCTCAAACTATTGTTTATTGTTTATTTCCGTATGTGTATGAAAGTGTGTTAGCCTTCTTCTACCTCAAACTATTGTTTATTGTTTATTTCCGTATGTGTATGAAAGTGTGTTAGCCTTCTTATGCCTCAAACTATTATTTGTTGTTTATTTCTGTATCTGTCTGAAAGTGTTAGCCTTCTTCTACCTCAAACTATTGTTTACTATTTTGTTAATGACTGTTTATTAAAGCCCATCACAAAAAGTTTTCTTTTTTTGGGGGGGGGTGAAATTTATGTCTCGTACTCATGGCCTTCAGTTCACTACGATTGAGAACGTTACTTCGAATTGTGTTGAGATGTGTGCACTTTTAGAATCCCTTGCTTGCTCTTTGGTTCTACACCGTTGAAGTTCTATGTTTGACATTATTCAAGTTCTCATGTGAAAAATTGCATAAACACTTTCATTTTGGTATTAAGGAGCTAATTATGATTTAAATCTAACTAAAGTATGATATAAAACAGGTAATTTGTATTTATTAACAAGTATCACCTCACACTGGAAGGCTGGAAATTCGAGATCTCAGCTGACGAAGCCTGAAGTGAACACTTCCCAAATATTACTAATGTTTTTTGAACAACTCATTTTCCAAAATACATTTAGTTTTTAGTCAGCATACATAAAAACTTCTAAAGAATTTATCTGAAAAGAAAACCTTATAATTGATAGTTAATATATTTGAACAAAATTCTTATCAATACATTACTGAGTTAGAATTAATGTGTACTGGTGTATATTTGGGATAAACTGCTGATTTAATTTATAACGAACAACATTTCAACAAACATAACGCAGAAACCTGAAACACACATCCTTAAAATAAAAACTTTTGACTTATTATATAAAAAGGACACAAGCTGCCGTTGGTCAAATGTATAACGCAGTCTTTAATGAATTCCTCAGGCCTAGTATGAAGAGGAGGAGTGATAGGCTGGTGATCACATATCTTTAGAAGTATAAGCATCTAATTACTTTTCTGCAAGTGTTCTTTATGAAGGAGCGAGCAATCTAATATTTATGGTCAAAGAAAACTACCTATTGTCTATGTTATAAAAAGGATTGATAGTCAAATGTGGTTCGGGCTTGCCTAGGGCAAGAGTACCTTCGGCGCAGGTGTGGTCCGACTGACATTCCCAGGCGAGGCTGGTATAAAGTACTTCACCGCACCCGATTTTGTCTAGCCAGTCAGCCAACACCCCAATCTGTCTTTCTTACCGATATTTTACTACCTGTGATTAACTGAATATCAGAAATGTTTATCTACAAAAAGACCATTATTTTTAAACAACCACAGCTAACATTTAATCCTAACAATCTGATTTATACCGAAAAGTCAGATTCAACTGCAGTAAACGTTCAGAAAGGTTACTCTCAAATTATCTATATAGGTTGATTTAATAAAATACAAAAATCCTTGTCAATACAGAGTCGCAGACAAACAATCTAAAAATTGTGCTTTAAATATATCCATACATTTATAATTTAACAAAGATTGTCATGATCTCATACACAAAAAAAAACCTGCCCTCAAGCTTTCCAGATATCTATAATTTAACAAACCCTGTCACCTATTATTAGTGCAATCACATATAAACAATTCAGAAAACAAGGTTTCAATCTTACCAAACAGCTATAACTAAACAAACTTCGTCATTTACGTAACCAGAGATAAATACATCTGATATTAATCCTACCAATCATCTGGAACATAACACTCCTTATCATCAATACAATAAGATACAAACAATTGGGAAAATGTAGTTTCAATCTCGCCAAACATCTGTTATTAAAGAAACTTCGTCATTTGTCTAACCACAGAAAATAACCCCGAAAAACCATATTTTAACCGTACCAATCAGCTAGAACATAACAAATCTTATCACGAATACAACCACATATAAATTCGGAAAACCTGGTTTCAATCTTACCGAATACCTCTAAATTATCAAACCTTGTCACTAACTCCACAGCATCAAACAATCCAGAAAACCGTTGTCGTACGTGCTAACAAAGTCCAATACCTTTGTTCTTGACCTTAATATGGAAAATCAAATATCTCATTTGATAAGTACTGCGACACGATAAAATACTATTACATTAGAGTGATCATTAAGCATTTGTTTTTTATTTCTACCAAAATGGTCCCCTAGTGGCTCAGCGGTAAGTCTGAAGACTTATTAACGCTAAAAATATGTTTGCGATACCCATGGTGGGCACAGCATAGGCAGTCCATTGTGTAACTTTGCCCTTAACTATAATTATTATACTATTATACTAATAAATGAAAAGGAACGGACATGATTAAATACTATTCTCTAGATAATTAATAAACCATGAGATTCAGGATCACAAAATATAAACTGAAGTAAGGTAACCAAGATAACTTTAAATTTACAGGTAGTTTTCGATCGTTATTTAATGAAATATCATATAAAAGATAAAATTAAGAATTGTTCAATTTATAAATAATTTTTATGAACAATGTTTTTAGTTAACGTATTGCTAATTTTTTTTATACCCCTTTATATATACTAGTAAAGACCCGCAAATCATTTCCGGCCAAATTAGTATGTTTATCGTAACAGTACTTCTTTAAATATAACATTTCTGGCACAATACAAACGAATTGTAATCGTAGACAACGAAATGTGTAAATCCACTTGTATATAGGCCGTACTTTATAAAACGTTAATTTATATTAGGCCTAAGTTCGATTAAGAGATGAATTAACACTGTAACCTGTGCACGTTTATTTTTTTTACTTCAGTTTAGTCAGGACTAAACTTTACTGTACTTAATACTATCGATAAATAAACGTATAATGTTATTTTACGACCTAACTTCAAACCTTTTTTTAAAAACTTCAATAAGTTTTAATATTCTATTGTACAAAATAGTTAGTAAAGTATATTTATATTCCCCTTTTGTTGTTACTTCTTGTTTCATACATCAATTGAAGCGACTTGATCACTGAGCTTTGCAGCTCTCTGCCGCAGGCAGACTGTTTGTCGTCGAGTGAATAATGCGCATGCGCGGTTTTTCTTGAGAAATATTCTAATTATGCATGTTTATGCAGCAGGTTCTGGGTCAGAAAGCGTAACGGTCGTACACCCAAACAAGCAGAATAATAGTATAGATACTAGCTGGAGAACTCGTCTGTTGGACGGGTGAAATAAAAACTCGTTCTATTTTTTTTCTTAACATAATAAACATTAAACGTGGAATAAGAATACATAAAGGTACCAATACTGAAAAGACATATTGTATTCAAGAATTCTATCAATATGAAATTAAATGCTACACGAGTGCTAACTGCGTTAGCCATCCCTAATTTAGAAGTGTAAGACTAGAGGGAAGGCAGCTAGTCATCACCACCCACCGCCAACTCTTGGGCTACTCTTTTATCAACGAGTAGTGGGATTGACCGTAACATTATAATGCCCTCACGGCTGAATGGGCGAGCATATTTGGTGGGATGGGAATTCGAACCCGTGACCCTCAGATTGCGAGTCGAGCGCCCTAACCACCTGGCCATGCCAGACACCGAGTGCTGATTAATCAAGAAATGTAGAAACGTATAAGGAACAGGTGTCTGAAAGGAGCGACCAAACAGACACAAACTTAGCTTTATATATTAGATATAATATAGTTGTCTGTTTGTGTGTATGCCGTCATAATCTATTGTAAGAAACTAGCTGAACCAATTTCAAAGAAATTTGGTACAGTATCTCTGGTTCACCCCTTCCCACCAAAGATAGGATTTAAATGGATAAGCCATGCGGACAAACAGTTCAAATTTGATAATTATTCAAGTTATACAGCTTTAGTGCCACAAATGTTGGCTCAAATAAGGCGGAAGTCGGTAGCGAAATGCGCAAAGTGGGCTCCAAACGAAAACTCGAAAAAGAAGTTTAATGCAGCGCACTTATATAACGGGTATCTTTGCACCGGACAAATGTTTCGTGCGCTATTCTCCATTTATATCATTAAAAAAAAAAAAAAACTTTGCAAGTTGAAAAGAAGTAAACACAATAATTTACACAAGTATGTAAACCAACATATAATCAATGATCTTGAGATACTACAACAAACATATACAACGGAAAATTCATAACTGATGAGTTGTTTTAACACTGAAATATGCTATTCAACTTCGTAACTAATATTCATTTGTTTTAAAAAGAAAAACTGCTAAAGCAGCTAAACTTGGGATAGCAAACAAGGGATGCCTTAGTAACGTGGTTAATTAACACTTGAATTAAAAATACGAATAATTAGTGGAGTGCACACCAATCAACGGAAAACAAAGACTATTAGCACAATATTTATTATGCGCTAGAAAACACGTACACTTAAAATAATATTTATAAAACAGTAAAATATACGAACCTTCAGAGTTTGTATATCTATACAACCATAAAAAAGTTAATAAAATATTTCTATTAATAAAAACCTTTCAATGAAAGTAAAAAAGAGAGTATAATAGTTCATCTACCATACCATCTTTACTACATCCAGTGCCGGCGAGGCCATTCGCTCATTACCAGGACTCTTTAGGCTGACTTGGATACGACAGACACAGTAATGGTTGATACGCTATTTATATTAGAAAATTGCTTGAAGAACAACTGTTACGGTGTTGTCTGGATTAATTTGGTGAAGTTTAAGTTTCATCACTTCTATCAATGTTACTACATTTATTTATTTAACACAAAATTGTTTATTTATCATTATTTATTTAACACAAAATTAGTTTATTTGTTCATTATTTATTTAACTACAAAATTAGTTTATTTATCATTACTTATTTATTTAACTACAAAATTAGTTTATTTATTCATTATTTATTTATTTAACTACAAAATTACTATTATTTATTTATTTAACTACAAAATTACTATTATTTATTTATTTAATTACAAATAGTTTATTTATTACATTATTTATTTATTATAACACAAACTAGTTT
>NW_013665886.1:486545-528272 GCF_000517525.1 Limulus polyphemus
AAATTGTTTATTTATCATTATTTATTTATTTAACACAAAATTGTTTATTTATCATTATTTATTTAACACAAAATTGTTTATTTATCATTATTTATTTATTTAACACAAAATTGTTTATTTATCATTATTTATTTGTTTAACACAAAATTGTTTATTTATCATTATTTATTTATTTAACACAAAATTCATTATTTATTTATTTAATATAAAATTGTTTATTTATCATTATTTATTTATATAACACAAAATTGTTTATTTATCATTATTTATTTATTTATTTTCCTTGAGTTAAGCAACTCATCGTTAAGAGGAATTTTGCTTGTCGGCTCAACTTTACTCAGTAATTCAGCTTGCTTTAATTAACATAAACGGATTAAACTTTATTTTGTAGTTCGTTTGTATTTAAGGTGATCCACTTTTATACACTTAACCTTGTTTGTTTATCTGTATTTCACTTTCCTTGGCACACAAGTGCGTTATTTTTAATAACTTGTGATTGAATGCAAAGAAGAATACGTAATGGTCACATCAGGTCTATCATTTACAAACTAGAATTAGTGTAAGAGTTAATAAGACAATATTATTTTTCTAGTTTATTTTGTATATAACTTTCGTTAGTGTACAAGGCCTAAAGCTTACTCTGTACTTATCTTGAGTGTATAGAATTAAACTGTATTCTGTACTTCACGTTTTTTTTGCATAAAACGATAGAGCTATTACTCTGTATTTCACCTTCGTTGAATAAAACTTTACGGCGTTCTTAATTTTACAGTTATGTTTATGTACAGTGATATAACCAGAAGAGACTAATATAAATGTTGTAATACCTTATTTTATCACTAAAAATATGCCATCAGTGATAATTTAATCACGCCTTGTGGAATATATTTCCTCGAAGCACGTGTCTGTCGTATGTCATCAAAATATGTGGTTGGGCTAGCATAAGATCATTGAACCTCGAAACCTCTGGCCTACGTGCAGGAACTCAGACATACATACGCACACATGTACGCTTTGGGCACGCACATATACACACACACACCAAGATACATAGAATTAAGAAAAGAAACAGGAGTTAAATCATGTCTGCTATAGAATTCACTGAAAAAATTACTGGCTTAATTGTTGTAGACAGTTACTCTGTCATTGTGTTTTAGCTTTACATAACCTACTTTCTTCACGTTCAGAAAATGTTTTGTTAACTAAATATTTTGGAGTGAGCTAAACAGGTAGGATTTTAATCACAGTATCACAAAGTATTAAATCCTAGTACAAACATATGAATGAACAACATGCTTGTATATTGTTGTATTAACTATATTAACTAACTACTGTGTATATATATAGCAAACTGAAAGAAGTATTTTTATAACAAAGAAAACAATTTGAAAATATTAGCCATTTAAAAAAAATGTTCTTACGTGTTTAGATGCCTTTAATCCATATAAGGGCCTAGTTTATATTTATTGTACTCGATAGAAAGGCTTAGTTTAGAGTTGATGGATAAACGAGTTGAGATTTTTGTATTCAGGGGTAGGGAGCAATTTATACATTCGTACTAGATAGAAGGGACGAGCTTAGGCTTCTAGACTTGATAGAAAAAACGAGTAATTTAGACTTCTGCACTTGACAACATGGACTGATAAAGACTTCTATGGCAATTAGAAAATGATGGGTTACGTTTCTCTACTTCATAAAAAGGAAGAGTTTAGGCTTCAGGGTTAGTTTAAACTTAAATACTGGAAAGAAGTGACCAGCTTAGGCTTTTATTTTTGATAAAAGAGACAGGCTTGGACTTGTATACGCGGCAGAAACTACTTTAATTAACTTCTGTATTGACAGGATATATTGGGCGAGATCGCTGTGCTTCATGGAATGAACCATCTTGTGCTAGTGTACTCAATTCTTAAATTCCTGTACTCACTTCAAAGGACTAATCTGGACTTTGGACTAATTACCCTTCTTCACTAATTTAAGTTTACTTGCTTAATAGAAAGGAGTAGCTTAAAGTTGCATGATTGACACGAAAAGTTGGATTAGACTTCTGTGCTCGTTAGAAAAAGCTAGTTTAAGATTCTACTTTTGATAGAAGGGCTTAGCTTAGACTTCTATGTCAGAGTTGAGGCTATTTTAAACACCCACACTCGATAGAGGAGCTATTTAGACTTATGTGTTCGATTGAAACGACTAGCTTACAATTTTGTTTTCGCTAAAAAAAAAAAAAAGATTACCTTAGATTCTTGTATTATATATAATGGATTGGCTTTAGCTTCTGTTAAACTTGTTTAGCTTCAGTTTAACCCCTGTACTTCAAAATGGGAATAGTTCTGACTTCTATACTTGATACGAGAGAATAGCTTAGAATTTTGAGCATTTTTAGACTTGTGTGTTAGATAGAAGAGTTTAGTTTAGTTACGTGTAATTGGTACAAGGGACCAACTTACACTTCTCAACTTGTTAGAAAAAGTATTCTCAACTTAATTAAATGGGCTATTTTAGACTTCTATAGTTGATAGATAGGATTAACTTAGAACCTTGCGTAATTTAGGTTTTTGTGCTTAATTGAAAAGACTACTTTGGACTTTTCTATTCTAAAGAAGGGGATAGTTTAGATTTTTCTACATGATATAAAAAACTCGCTTAGGGAAAACTTTAAGTTCTGAATTTGATCAAATATACTAATTTAGACATCTGTACTCGACAAAAGATTCTAGTTTAGATTTCTTAACGTGATAGGAGACGTTATCTTAGACTTCTGTACTCGATAAAAGAGGCTAGTTTAGATTTCTTAACGCATTAGGAGACGCTAGCTTAGGATTCTGCGTCCGACAGAAAGAATTAGTTTAGACTTCGACTTCTTTACTTATTAGAATGAACTAATGTATAATTATTGTGTACTAAACAGAAGTAACCAGTTTTTTTCTGTTGTATTTAATACAGAGTACTAGTTTAGACTTCTGTACTTCATAAGAGTGAGTTGCTTATATATCTGTACTTGATAGAAAATATTACATTAGACTTCTGAACTTGAGGGATGGAATTAGCTCGGACATCTATACTCGATAGAAGGAGTTATTTTAGACTTTGATATTAACCCTTCAACTGCGGTTGACATCATATGACATTAGCATAGGCGACTGCGGTTGACATCATATGATGTAAACATTTTGAATAGCCCGCCGCAAAAATTCGCGAATCTTTGCGCATGGGGTGGTAGGCAAATGTACACAAACCGCAAAAGAAGGGTTAAAGGAAGGATTAATTTAGACTTCTCTGTTCCATAGAAACGAAGGGTTAAAGGAAGGACTAATTTCGACTTCGTGTTCCATAGAAACGAAGGGTTAAAGGAAGGACTAATTTCGACTTCGTGTTCCATAGAAACGAAGGGTTAAAGGAAGGACTAATTTAGACTTCTGTGTTCCATAGAAAGGACTACTTTAAACCATTATTTTTGATAAAAGGGATTATTATAATGGGCTACCAGCAGACATAATGCTTTACCACTGGGGGGAGGGGGTCCTGTAAAGAGAGTTAGTTTAATGGTTCCAGTAGAAGCGGCTATAGTTTAGATTTGTTTCGCTAATAAAGAGCGTCAGTTTAATGTTTTAAAGTTTTGAAATACTTATTTGTAGAAGAAAACATAACATATCTTAACCGTCATCACAGGTACACGGTGAAAGTAGTTAAAGATGATTGTGATGCCAAAAGTACACATTCAACTCACGGCCTTCGTTGTAGAACTAAAACAAGTGCATGGCCCAAAAATAACATAAAAAGCCAAAAAATACTGATATTATTATATAACAAAAGAGTTTCTTCATAATAAATCAAAGAAAACGAAAAACAGCGATCAGAAAACAGGAACTATGACTGTGCACTAATATTAATAAGTTTTCAATAGTTTCAGCTTGATATTCGCACATGTTGCGCTAGCCATTAACCATGTTACAGCAAAGTCACAGCTTTACCTAACATTAACTCTGTTGCACAATGAGTTCACTTCACAATATTATGGCGAACTTGTTTAGAGGAGTCTGTATTTAGTGAGCAGGCCGGGAAACACAACGCTTATAGGGAAGATTGAGGATAAAGGCTGTTGTTTTTTCTTTTTGTAAAATGCTATGCCTCTTCACCTGCTAAAATTTTCCTGGAATGATATATTAGTGCATAGTTATAAATCAATACACTCCCGGTGTTAAAATTCAGTAAACGCCTTTAACATATGATTTACGACACAAAATGGAATATTTGAGAATGTTATGTTTTGTTGCTACTTTTCATGAGTCAAAAATGTACGAAACTAACTTTTTAATTGAAGTTTTCCAATTAACTTTCTCGAAAGTATATTGTTTCTCTTTGCATTCTACAGGTGGATTTCAGCCTCATCCAATGAATCACGACTTTGAGTTACAAAAGGGTCATATTATCGTAACCATCCGATCAATGCAAGATGGCTACGTAGATCAAGGTGCAATTTCACCAAATAATCTTATAGAAATGTCGTTCTTAAGATATTTCCTAAGAGTGTTTTACGAAAGGTTTCGTATCTGAGGAATCATCTAAATTCTATTTTTGATTTTATTATAGATTAATAGGTGTTTCAAGATGGATCTTAATTCTATTTTTGATTTTATTATAGATCGATAGGTGTTTCAAGATGGGTCTAAATATGACCGCCATCTAAAGTTGCATAGAATAATTATTTTCATTTTAATATAAACAACATCAATATATATTAATATAGTTTCTGGGTAAATATTTTTGTAACTGACAAAAAAGGGGACCAAATGTGACCGTTGTTAGACAAGCCTGAAAAATCTCGTAGTTTCAAATATGATTTTATGACTTACAGTGATTTATACTATTACTTTTTTTAGTAACGGAAAAATAGAGGTACACGTTGTGTTATCTATTTTATGTTCAATGTGGGTATAGAAACTTGATTTTTAACATTATAAGCCATTAGGCTTACCTCAGTAGACAAATAAAACGAAGGATATATTACATTTATGAAAACTAAAATATATGTGATAAAAAAACATAAGGTCATTTTGTACAAAATCTATTTAACGTAACTGACCATCCGATTTGATTTAAAATATCCATATCCTACCAATACTTAGTTTTCTTAAAACACTTCTTAACTCTTTCTTAGTCAAGACATTACTAAGAAAGCTTAGTGAAACAACTGATGAAATATCTTATAAAAAAAGGAAAAACACAAGAAATATCTTTAGAAGGTTTCGTGAAACTAAGTCCAGAAGTAAAAAGTAACTCAGTCAATTCTATATACTAGTCTAACGCTGAGTATGTAATGTCATTAAACAAAACACGAAAACAAAAACTTACAAAGATTTGAATAAACTGATTCACATGTTTGGTATTCTCGCTATCATCGATACTTTCGGCCGTAATCCCAATAATACCGCAGGTGGTTTGATCAGTTTGAAATTTAGTCGTAAATTCATATACTAAGCTAACAATGTCAGCCGTTACATATTTTTTAAATCTCGAAGGCTTGAGATCCTGGTACCATGAATTGAAGGATTATAGCCTTACTTTTATTAACCTCTATCACTGGCCTGCCAAGGCCATAACGTTACTACATTATACCTATACGACCACATGTTATCTTTGTTAATATGTACCACAATCTAGATTACCGTGGTGTTTATTCTGGTTTACCAAAAAAAGAAAAACCTTACTGCCGATAATCCATGCGTCAGAGAGACTCTTTTGACTTCATATCTTTAAACTGCCTACTAGTGAACTGGTACTTTCTGTAAGTAATTCAGTTCCTAATGGTCAGCTAGTCCGTTTAATCAAAAGACCATGTTAATCTTATTATTTTCAATTCGCCTGTTAGCTCATTGCAAGAACTGTTGTGATCATACGATTTTAAACAATTCGATTTGTCTTAACAAATAACAGTCGCAATTAAGTAGGTTGCTGATTGCTGTGAAATAAAATTAGAATAATAAGGGTTTATCTAGTCTGTTTGCCTTAAAAATTAAAATATATCTGTAAATTATCGCTTGTGAAATTTTAAAAGCTTGTATTTTCAAAAGCATAGCCAGTCAGTTGTTCAAAGACAAAAAAGACTGACATTACAATAGTTTCGTCAGAAAGATATAACCAATTGCATTATCCTGTCCTTTGTTTATTTGGTTGTCTTTTAATTTATTTCATCCTTTTTATTTTAATTACATTTTATAAAGTGTTCGTTGTTGCTCCTGTCGTTTAGTTGATCATCATTAAATATTACAAACATTTAAACAATCTTTTGGTTACGAAATTGAAGGATGTATTAACAAATATTCAACCACTTAAATGGTCGTAAGAGAAAAATAGTTTCCAAAATATATACACAAATTAAGTCACGCATTTTTAACACTTTCATTATCATAACAGGAAAAGTCGTCACGATGGTTTATGTTGTCAGTTGACCGTGATAAAAAAGAAAATTGTAATAACACTATAGTTTAGTTTAAAACGCCCGAAGCATAAAAAGAAGCACATAAAATACAAACAAACAAACAAACCTAGAAAGGTACTAACCATGAGCAGCCATGTCTGCAAAGCTATTAATAATAAACAACCATGTGTACAAAGATACCGGTATCTTTATATATATATAGCTGTTTATGATTAGTAGCTTTGGAAACATGGCTGTTCATGATCTATCATAAACAGTGTTTATATAGATACTAATCTAAACAGCCATATCTATAGAGCTAATAATCATAAATAGCCGTGTCTACTAATTTACTAATTATAAACAGCCATATCTATAGAGCTAATAATCATAAATAGCCGTGTCTACTAATTTACTAATTATAAACAGCCATCTCTACAAAGATACTAATAATAAACAGCCATGTCTACAAAGCTACTAATCATAAACAGTCATGCTTACAAACCTACTAATCGTAAACAGCCATGTCTACAAAACTACTAATCATAAACAGCCATGTCTACAAAACTACTAATCGTAAACAGCCATGTCTACAAAACTTCTAATCGTAAACAGCCATGCTTACAAAACTACTAATCGTAAACAGCCATACTTACAAAACTACTAATCGTAAACAGCCATGTCTACAAAACTACTAATCATAAACAGTCATGTCTATAAAACTACTAATCATAAACAGCCATGTTTACAAAACTACTAATCGTAAACAGCCATGTCTACAAAACTACTAATCATAAACAGCCATGTCTACAAAACTACTAATCATAAACAGTCATGTCTACAAAACTTCTAATCGTAAACAGACATGTCTGTAAAGCTGCTAATTCTAAAGAGCCATGTCTATAAAGCTAATAATCATAAATAGCCGTGTCTACTAAGTTACTAATTCTAAACAGCCATCTCTACAAAGATACCTATCATAAATGCATGTATCAAAAGCTACCAATCATAAACAACCATGCCTACAAAATCCATTGTCATAATGAGCCATGGCTAAGAATACTAAAAGAATTATTTCTGAAACAGATTACATATATACTACCCATCACAAACATTCACATCTAGAAAGATACGCATAATAAATACACAAATCAGTAAAGTTAGTTCACAAGCAGAATTAAATTTATAAAACTAGTAATTGTAAATGGTGTGAGTTGAGAACTAGCAATAACTCTACGTGACAGAAGTCCTTGGCCTTGTGTGATTATTAAATATTCAGCTTTCACCCCAAATAATTACTAGTTTTTAATCTAGAATGGTTATGATTGTTAGCTTTTTGACTTTAGTTCTCCATAATTATAAGAGTTTTAGCTTTGGAAGCTTATAAGGTTTGATTGTTTAGGAGTATTTGCTTTCCAGAAGTTGTTAACCCTTTGTCTTCTACAAAAACTAACATTCATAATTATTCCAAATTAGAAAGCTTACAATAACAAACAACCTAAGCTGGAAAACAATAATTACAACCATTCAAGGCTAGAAATACATACAATTGTAGCTAAGAATTGTAGCAGTCACATAGCTTTAACCGTGTTAGCAGTAGTTTTAAACACGTTTTCCACATCACGGAGACACAACGTGTAAGAACCTTGCTCCAGGCCACTCTGGCTGGGGTGCCACCCATTATTACAGTCTCAAGGCTATTTTAAAATTCTTTGTATACAACAGGTCTTTAATGCTGTTGATAATGATGGATAACTATTGAAGCATCAAGTGTAAACCTTGGGATCATTAATCTGAGTAGTTCTATTTGTTCATCCATCTACGTAACGAATACGAAACTTCCACGTGTTCTTTTGCCCCCTAAAGCTCAATAAGTAATGAAGTGTTTAACGTTACAACACTAAAACTCTATATTTGTAATTGTGTTTGTTTGAAACTTGATTGATTATAATATAAATAGATTGAAAATACAGCAAACTGCACAGTTAAAAAAAAACGCTTATATAAAAATTTAAGCGAATGTATACCTCTAAATGTAAAATGTCTTATATAAAAAACTATATAATTATGTTTAACACTCCCTATTATAAAATAAAATTCCCCTATTATGTAATGGCTCATTAGCTAGGTCTTCTTCTGTTTCGCTTAACATAAATTTAAAACTGGGAATGTTTAGGAAATATGGACTTCAGCATATTTACAAGAAGAACGTCATTGTTGCGCTTTCTTTAACTGCTATGATTCAATAATTCTGATTGGCGACGAGCCAAACAATTATTAGTTTATTCTGTCAATGGACGTCTATATTTTTATGATATACACGTTCATCGTTAAAGTAAAGGCCTTTTGGTAAGTTTATAAGTTTATTAGATATTCGAAGCAATCAGATTGGAATATAATACACATTCATTCTTATGCTCATCTAAAGTTTTGCTAGAAAGTTTTGTTTGTGGATTGAATAATAGAGTTCAAAACAAACTAAATATTTCATTAAAATACACTGAACAATTAGTAACACGTTGATAGGAAGATAAATAGAAAATTATATACAATGTACAAACATAAGTCCATAAACAGGTAAAATTATTTAAACAAACAAGTAGAAATTGATGACTGTGTTTGACAACGTATATTTTATGATAGCTGAAGACAGCGTTTCAGTATAACCTAAAACTAGCTTTTATTCAGTTCTGAAGACTGGCATACAAGGTATTTTACACATCTTTAAGTAACGAAAGACATCTGTGACATAACGGCGTTTCAGTATAACCCAAAACTAACTTTTATTCAGTTCTGAAAACTGGCATACAAGGTATTTTACACATCTTTAAGTAACGAAAGACATCTGTGATATAACGGCGTTTCAGTATAACCTAATACTAACTTTTATTCAGTTCTGAAGATTGGCTAACAAGGTATTTTACATATCTTTATGTAACGAAAGACATCTGTGAAATAACGGCGTTTCAGTATAACCCAAAACTAACTTTTATTCAGTTCTGAAGGTTGGCAAACAAGGTATTTTACACATCTTTATGTAACGAAAGACATCTGTGAAATAACGGCGTTTCAGTATAACCCAAAACTAACTTTTATTCAGTTCTGAAGGTTGGCAAACAAGGTATTTTACACATCTTTATGTAACGAAAGATATATGTGATATAACGGCGTTTCAGAAGTAGGTCGCTTTGCAAACCAGCTTTATAATAAAGAAAAAAAACAGTAAAAATGTTCTAATATTTGACACCCAGTATCCAAGATAAAATCTTAATATCGTGTCAGTAGATATTAGTCGAATTAGACATGAAATGGACATTTTTCTACTTATAAATAAAGTACAGGTTCGTAAGTCCTCCAAACAATACATAAACACTACAATTATATTTGAGTGAAAACAAAAACAAAACGATTTAAAAGTTACAATTGCACGACGGTTTCACTGGGGTTATACTTCCAAACACGTGGCAACTTGTTAATTATTCTCCCGGTAAAAATCTATTGTACCCTATATATCGGGATTTTCATATAAAAACTAACACGAAAAGAAAATATTTATTTAATTCGAGTACCATAAGCAAGAACCTGACTACATTTGGTGAAAGTAGGCCAAAGATAAAAAAACATAATTTTTCAGTTTTTGATTTTGTTCCTAATAGGTGTTCTGTGGTATTGTGTATTCATTTGAATACTTGGATACTTTATAATAATGAATGTTTATACCAGGTGTTTATGCTTGATAACGTTCGTAAAAAATATTCCACGGTCATGCGACTTCGAGTTTATCCGCGGATTACGTTTTTATAAGGTGTGCTTAGTTCGATTTCCTGATGGTTATTGTATAACACTGCGTGAACCTGATTGTAACATCAAGAATACATTTTTCAAAGGTGCGTGTTTATGATAGACTTCTGTGATTGCTTATTGGTAAATTTTCTACGATACTTCGTGCTTATGGTTGGAACACCTGAATTACGTTCTAAACAGATGTTTATAACACTGAATATCAATGCTTGGTACACCAAGATTACGCTCTTTATAAGTATTTATAGCATTGAATATCAATGACTGATATGCCTGGATTATGTTTTTATCAGGTGTTTATACAACTGAATATTCATGATTAGTACACCTGGATCACTATATGAATGTTTGTTGCTTTTTGGAACATATGGATTATTATCTTAACAAATAGTCAGACACAAAGTGTGTTTATGCCTTAAACGCCATTTGATTGATAACCGTTTTATGAGATCGTGATGAATATACTTCCAGGTGCTCATACTCTGGAACACGTGGAAAGCTTTAGTAATTGGTATTTTATTCCTACATATTTAGTTTACTATACTAATGTATATTTGAGATAACTGTCCACGAAGATCGATTCAATAGATAAGTTGGTTTATATTGAATGCTACATTTAAAGTTTGGGTGCAGCGTATCTTCTATTATACCCTCACCAAGTCCAGTTTTAACTTATCAAGAGTAAATAGATTTTTAACTCTGTCTACGTTTCTTCGGTTCTTTTTTCTTGATATGTCTATCAAGAAAAAAGGCAGTTACCTATATGACTGTGTGTTGCTTTTTGGAACATTGGATTATTATCTTAACAAATAGTCTGACACAAAGTGTGTTTATGCCTTAAACGCCATTTGATTGATAACCGTTTACTTAAAAACAAAACAAAATGAAGAAATGAAAAGAAAATCTCCGACAAAAAACCTAAAATGGCATACTGAATCATCACAAATAAATAAAACTATATGAAAATATAGTGACGTTAATGGTAATATTGCTCTTAAAACAAACCCAAGGTTTTGGGAAACCGCATAGCCTAATTTCAAGTGGTCTTCTCTGAAGTGCGAAATTGGTACTTGCAGGAAATGTTGTGCATGTGGAGGGGTTAGTTTTTAAGCAAGTTTCAACACTGTGCTCTATGGAGTCCATGGCCTTTCGAAACTTCGAAAGTCTATTCCGTATGAATCTCCTATGGCACAACATTAGTTGGTCACTCAATAAGTTTTTGGTATTGTCACTATGGGAGAGAGGTAGTGAGATATTGTGCTCATGTTGCAACTTTCTATGACATCTAGATATCTATTGGTACCAGGGCACATCTACTCCCTGTTTAACACAACACGAGCAGTAAGCACTTGATGTAGTTCATAAGGACTGGGATTCTGCTGAAAATTCATTCGAGTGCTGAACTGATTACATGAAGCTAAGATTTATTTCAAATGAAAGTCATGGTGTCCGTAAGCAACATATACTGTTTGCTTATTCTGTGCACGATTCGCCATACTGATATATAATGACGTATAATTACTACACGAACTGATATGTGTTAAAAATATCTAAACTTTCTTTAACTATTTCAAATGTAATTAATACAGAAAATAGAATCCGATTAACATATAGATCAACACAGGCTAGTGTCCGTCTTGTTGGAAATTATGATTTGTACAGAATATATGCCATAAATGATACATTATATGTGTTACGATATTTGGTCAAATATTCATTCAACTCTGATACGAGTTGTTTCAGACCTTATTGACATTTATCCTTTCTGTGTACATCTTACAAACATATACAAACATCTTACAAACATATACAAACATTTATCCCTTTTTCTTAGAATAACAAATAGACTTTTGTTGGTTAAGTATTTCTTAAAAAATAAATAAAATTGTAATATACTAACTAGCTTTACAAATGCTTCTTGCAAGTATATGATTTCGAGCTTTGAGAATAGTATTTATTTTATCTTCTACTGACTCTTGACATAATGAAGTTTAACATTTTTTCTGAACCTTTAGACGAAACATGAATGTTTTCGAGTAATTCACGGATAGAATATTTGTACACCTCTTACTTTACCTGTCGTATGAAAACTACATATTTGATCCTATACATATATGTACCACTGCAAGGTCCTCCTGGGAGAACAACGTTTTACTATCCTATTTCATTGTTGTTACCTTGAGCACAATTAACGCTAATCGCCAGCGAGTGACACCAGTATAAAAATAAAAAAAAAAAAAATTGGTTTAAATGGAACTACGTAAGTCACCAGTGACGAGTTTATTAAAATAAATAACGTAGTTTAAATGTTTGTTTTTATCATGTGACACGCTAAAAAGTTTGACATAAGGTAAGAAAAAACCAAACACTTTTAAATTACACGGTCAGTGTTCAGCTATAGAAACAAATATTACAAATAAAAAAACAACAATAGATCATTATTACATCTAATACCAATTATATTGTTTGTTTGTTTGTTTTTGAATTTCGCGCAAGCTACACGAGGGCTATCTGCGCTAGCCGTCCCTAATTTAGCAGTGTAAGACTAGAGGGAAGGCAGCTAGTCATCACAACCCACCGTCAACTCTTGGGCTACTCTTTTACCAACGAATAGTGGGATTGACCGTCACATTATAACGGCCCCACGGCTGAAAAGGCGAGCATGTTTGGTGGGACGGGGATTCGAACCCGCGACCAATTATATATCTTAGGGTAGAATATGTTGGGAGGTTCACTGGTTAGTGTCAAGAAGCTGTAGTGTCTTTTAACAAGAGTTTGATTTCTGACCATTATAACTATGATAAAGTGGAACAGTTTCGTGATAAGCCAAGTATGGGTGGTTTACAGCCAACTTCAGACTAACAGATCTTCTAGTCTGAGAAGAATATCAGATTTTTCTTTTCTACTCAAACTTTTTTAGAAACGACAGAATACTGACAACAAACACAAAACAACTCAATAAATAAGAGAAAATGTTAGAAAAATGAATTTATTTAGTTTAAAGCAACGTTTCGCCTACTTACTCTTTTTCAGCTTAAGAGAACTATAGGAAGCTCTATATAAAGTCAGACTGGTGTTACGTTAACACAAGAACGAGGACTGCAGCTGCTCAGTTACGAAAAATATTATGTCATTGTTTGAAATGAACTAAATAGAGTTAACTAAAAAAAACAGCCCGGCCGTATTTCTTCGACATGTATAAAACTTTCGATATAAGCAGAACAGTATCAGCGCCTCAGTGAGTTGCATCATGGAACCCCTATAGGGGTCATTTATTTCCAGATAAGATAGTGTAAACCATTTACTCTAAGAACAAGTCTAACCAGGACAACCAGAATATTTTATTGCAGTTCAGCAACTTCTTTATGTTCCCATGTTGTTCTTGTTGTTGTTTCCCCCTAAAGCGAACTGGCGTAGCGCTTAAACAGCAATTTACTAAGGTTCCCAGAAGATAACCGTGTTTTGAGTAAACTTTAAAACATGTTCAATTTAAGGGTGATACAACTATTGTTTTGTATGTTTCAGCGTGGAAAAGTTTACATCATCAAAATATTTGGTTTCATCTTTTTGTTTTAAATATAACTCAAAATGTTATTCCAGATCAAGATTTTAAGTTTGAAAAATAAGTGAACTTCATTATACAATAGTATATGATGAGTGAATAAATCTGTCAATCACATATTAAAGAATATTAAAAGGATAACTATCCAAACACATGGACAAAACAAACTTTAATGGTAAGACTGTTCATGCAATAAAATGAACTTTGATTTATATTTTTCTACTTTTAATAAAACAATACTTACAGCCGTAGCTTTGTTTTTAAAAAATTGCATAAATGGCTACAACTGGTTATTCATAAAATAAATGTTGATATACACCTAGTTATGTTAGTTTCAAAAACAGCTTAATTATGAAGCAAACTTTGAAGATATAGCTATTTATACGAGAAAACAAAAAATTAAATTTGCTATGAGATAAACGAACTATAAATTATAAATGTCTATGTTATAACAAGAAACATTTTAAATTAAACCTGTCTTGATAAAAAATTCTTAACTGTATAGATGCATGTATTAAAACTAACCATAAATTATGCAGAAACAAATGTTAATTAATATAGAAGGTTGAGTATGTTATATTAAAATGATTTTCAATATCCAAATCTGCAAGTCGTGTGAAAAACCATAGCTGATATAAAGTCGCGGTGGGACGAAATATATCAGAACTATATTTTGACATTGGTAGTATGGTATAATAGAAAACTGATCGCTTTTGAGAATACTATGTGTCAAAATGTTCATACACTCAGATCGTAAAGATGTGTTAAGATCGGGGATTCAGATTTCACAAGTCGTACCGCAGCCATGATTAGCCATGATTCGTTGTATTCTTTGTTAATAATATAAATAAATCAAGCTATGAAGGTTAAGTTAGCTATTTAGAGAAAAAAAAAACTTTAAAGGTAAAACTGTCTACACAATATAATAAACTCTAAATGTATCAATTTCTAGATATTAAAAGAAACGTTTAAAGAATAGCTGGTTGCTGTAAAACTAACCTAAAAGGTATAACCGTCAATTTAGAAACACAATGTTGCTTATGGAATACCTTTTTCATCATTTCTAAAGGGATCTATTTAAAACAGGTAGTGAAATAAACTTTGAATATCTAGTTAGCTGTGCATGTGATAAAACAAATTATAAATATATGATTGTATATGCAATGAAACAAACGGTATAGTTTCTAGATATTAATATAGACTTTTAATAGTTAATAACTAAAACTTTAATGAGTAAGTTTCTATATAATGAAAAACTTTAAAATTATGGCTATATATATATACTAAATTAAACGTTAAAGATATGGTTGTACGAACACTAAGAGAAAAGTTTCTTTTTTCTGTGATACTGCTCCGATGTATAAGGAAATAAATGGTCATATCTTCGCTTTCTTTTCTGAAGTTCTAATGCAGAATTACTAAGACATCTGTTAAAAACCTCGGTTCTGTAGTGTTTTGTTCCTCTTAACGCTTAATAAGGTATCTGTATAACTTCTACGTTCTTTTCTGTGTCGTTACTGTTAATTCATGATAAAATCTCTATAAAAGTTTACGTTCTATGTCATTCCTCTTACTGCTTAATAAGATAAGAGATAAGGGTCCACGTTCTATACCGTGTCGATTCTTTTAACGCCTAGGAGGGTATATATATATATATAAAAACTCACTCGCTACTATGTTGTTTGCTCTTAAATAACAATTTATCTTGTACAAACCCATCACTTTCTGTGTGGGTTCTCTTGAGTCCTCACTAAAGTATCAGGTACAGACCCACTTTCTTCTCAGAGGCTCAGTTAAACACCAGTACCTCTGTTCTTGTCTGAGGTACTATAAGCTATCAATTTCGTACTTCCCTTTCTTTCTACGCTTCCTTGTGATTCAGGCGTTCCAGCTGTGGAAGGTGTATTAAGCAGAGGAGACACCATCATTCGTGGGACTTACCAACTACGTATGTTCATTTACACTAATTGTGCATATAATACAGTACAAAGAAACTACATAAGTTCATGCCCTACAGTGTTGATATGCCGTTCGAACATACGAATGTTTTGTGAGGAACCAATATTCTTTTCACGAAACCAGCGTTTGTTACACGCTCTCCATCTGCTCAAGTCTGTTGTCTTCACTGTGTTATATCCATCCATCATTCTCTGACAAACAGTAGTACTTAGAAAGGGCTTACTTCTTCTATACACCTGTGGGCTGTTGTTTAAATGTCGAAAGGCTCACAACGAACCAGTTCAAAGGTTAAACGGAACCTTAACAGATTAATGACGGCAAAGATTTACAGAAAAATTTTCATCTTAGATATGTATCGCTTAACATATTAGATGCAAAGAAAACCGTCAGTCACTGTCTGTGCCCAATATAAAAGTAAACCAATTATGTAAATCAGACTCATTATATTTAAACACCTTATTTATTATAATGAGTAACCAACAATGAACTTCTTGTAATACACAACTGACTAACTGTCGAAATATATCCAAAACTTGCATAAATTTCATTACTATCTTTCTGCTCAAAACATAAGTCACAAAAAACACCCACAGATTTTATATAAGGTATTTCTAAACCTAACACTAATTTTTAAATGTTAAAATATGAATGGAGCATACCTTATGGAGACGAATCAGCAGTGGTCTGTCAGACAACTTTAGACTGAAGACTTAGAATTAGTAAGAAACAAAGAGAACCCAAGAGATATTTACGTCAAGAGTTCGGAATACAGATACACAAGATATGCTGTTAATTAAAAATATATCGCTGTAAAAATGCTATTTTGTTCAAATGTCTTAAGATACTCAGGACGTTATTGAGTTTTATATTCTTACTTTAATCATTTTTTAAAACCTAAAACTGTCAGATTTTTACAGTGTTTAGCACTTAACACATATGATATCTTTATACTTTTGTGTAATTGGTAATTCATGCATGAGAATAAGCATTAATTAGCAAGGAAGACACGCAAAAACAAAATCACATCAATAAAACAGTTATTGTAAATCCTCTGAACAGACTTATCTTCATTGTAGACTCACAAACATAACTACATGCATCAAAAAGTAGACAACTGTCATTGTAGACTCACAAACATAACTACATGCATCAAAAGGTAGACAACTGTCATTGTAGACTCACAAACATAACTACGTGCATCAAAAGGTAGACAACTGCCATTGTAGACTCACAAACATAGCTACGTGCATCAAAAGGTAGACAACTGTCATTGTAGACTCACAAACATAGCTACGTGCATCAAAAGGTAGACAACTGTCATTGTAGACTCACAAACATAACTACATGCATCAAAAGGTAGACAACTGTCATTGTAGACTCACAAACATAACTACGTGCATCAAAAGGTAGACAACTGTCATTGTAGACTCACAAACATAGCTACGTGCATCAAAAGGTAGACAACTGTCATTGTAGACTCACAAACATAACTACGTGCATCAAAAGTTAGACGAATGTTAACCACAAAACTTCTTTGATCATTACGCTCTGAAAGATCTATTGTGAATACCCACGTTTGTTTGAATAAAGTCGCCGAGAAGTTATGTTGCATATTTTAAAGAAATGCATGTGAAATTTCACTGTTATAAGTAATCTAATGTTAAGTAAATAGTTTTTAAAGTAGGTTCATTCAGCTACGGTGAACTAATTTACCCAATGCATAATGTGATTTGTTCGACTGTTTTAAACAACATAAAACGAATCCTTTATATTCAAAGCTAAGGTGCTGTTATGCAGAACCAACGATAAAAACAAACAAAAAACTCGATTCTTATCTTCCTATCAGATCTTAAACACAACTAACACTTCTTATAGCTTATCTAAGAATCAGATGAAGCCTTAAAGGTTTTTAAACTGAACATACAACATGTTTTATTGAAATAAGAATATCGATTTAAAAAAGCCTGGTACAGTCATTTTCACTCAGCAGTTACTGTAAAGATTAAAAAAATGAAGAAACATTGATCACGTAAACTATTTTTATATTGTAATTATTTATTTTTGACGAGCGAATAGGTTTGCCATAAACTGCACTCATTTTAGTTTTAATCTTTGAGTACTTTAATTGTTAATGCGTTGATATTTATTTTACTGTAGATGCAATGCTTTAATGTTTGGTATGTTGGCATTTCTTGTACTGCAGAAAAATGTAATATAACTATCAATAAGTTAATATTCATTTTACTGTAGGTGTGAGCTTTCTAACGTTAACATATTCTATATCGTGTATTGTACAATAAATATATTAACACTGATATTTATTTTACTGTAGCTCTGTGTAATTTAACATTCAATACACGGATATCTGATATATTTATTCTATCGAGTCACACATCAAAGTTGGATTTTTCCAACGGTCTCTATATATAAACTATATTGGCATGCACATATGTTCTCGAACCGTTTCCACAATGAACTTATTTTTACTTTTTCTGAAAGCTATCGTTGATCATCCCTGATTTGTAAGTGTTGTGCGAATTTAAAGGAAGCTTTATTCCAGTGAGTTTTCAGAGAACAGAGTATCTGCTCTTGTGGCACTAATTATCATCTTTATCACGAGATCAGTTAATGTACTTGATCACGAGACCAGTTGAGGCACTTGATCACGAGACCAAATGATGTACTTGATCACGAGACCAGCTGATACACTTGATCACGAGACCAGTTGATGTACTTGATTACGAGACCAACTGATACACTTGCGCACAAGACCAGTTGATGTACTTGACTACGAGACCAGTTGATGTACTTGATTACGAGACCAGTTGATACACTTGCGCACGAGACCAAATGATGTACTTGATCACGAGACCAGTTGATACACTTGATCACGAGACCAGTTGATGTACTTGACTACGAGACCAGTTGATGTACTTGACTACGAGATCAGTTGATGTACTTGACTACGAGATCAGTTGAGGCACTTGACTACGAGACCAGTTGATGTACTTGACTACGAGATCAGTTGATGAACTTGCTCACGAGACCAGTTGATGAACTTGCTCACGAGACCAGTTGATACACTTAAATAACGATAAGGACATTCTTTAGGAGTTTTGCTTCGACTTATTCCAGTTTTAATTATTGTATCCTTACGTCCTTTGGTGGCTCAGTGATAAGTTTGATGGATTATAACACTCTAATCCGGGGTTCGATTTCCCACAGCGGAACATAACGTAGATAACTATAGTGAAGCTTTGCGCTTAAAAAAACAACAACAACTATATCTTTACTGATGCCGCCTTTAGTTTAAGGCTTTATTCTACAGTTTTAATAATCATGGATTGGTATAATGTAGGGTGAACACCACATTAAAAACAAAAAGTTATATTTATGAAATAGTAATTTGCATTATTTTTTCTTCACTGATATGTTATTGTAAATGGCCTAGTTTTAATTGTAGAGGAATAAAGAAAATAAACAAAATATTTGCTGCGACTTCATCTACCTGCGTTAATTGTTTCTACACAGGAATGTTTTTGAATCAATCTTTGCAAGGCCGCTAGGGCTACGATCGATTACCTTTGCACGATAAGTAGGGCTTACTCCCGTTCAGTCTTGACAGCACAATTTATAGCCAGTGACACGTTATAAAAGCCCGATTCTTTACGGCCCCTCATTGTTTTCGTTGTAAATACCAGTAGCGAATATCAAGAAAAACGAAAGTTTGTGACACGTACGTGACCTTCTATAGTGAACGTAAAGCCTATGCTCCCACTGGTGTATTTAGATTAGCAACAGGAACACGCCGGAGGTCCCCCTTTCTAGTGGTACCTACTTGATTGTTAATAGTATACAGTGGCATGCATGTTCTTTATATAGGCTACTACTAAATAAAAGCCAAAGAAAGCAATATAAATCAGGCCGAGGCAAATTTCCTTTTAAACGACCTACCTTACGGAATAGCGTTTGATTAAACAGTGTGTTATAGAGATGAAAGAAGCAATGCATAACTGACAAACAACAAAGCATTAAACTAACAGTTAACTGAATCGGCTGAAAATATATGTACGTGAATGGCAGAATAATCTAGTTTATATATATATATATATACATAGGGAAAATACCGAGTTAATCTTAGCAGTTCCACTTTACAAAAGTTGAATTAGTTAACTAGTTGTACGTGTAGAACTTTACAGCCTTATTTTGTTTTAGCAATGAATTCATCTCCTTTTTTATTTATCTCCTTTTTGTACACTTTGTGCGCGATAATTACACTAGTTTTATTGGGATAAACATTTTCATCAGCATTGTATTGAATAGACTACATTTTCTGTGATGATGCCTTGATGTACATTTGACAAAACATTTAGTTTGTTATATACACCATATTTTGTCCAAATGAAACGGTTTTAAGGATACAAATTTTCTCCCTTCTAGTACTACTTGTAATTTTTCAACGGATTATAAAGAGTATTACTCTTAATTCAAAAGTTGACAATGTAGGTGTGCAACTTTTAATCGAGGTTAGTCTAGTCTGTGAGCTTCAGTAATCTGTAAGTTTTGACATTAGATTGTCAAATGTGTATGATTTAACTGAAATATTCGCTTGTGTGTAATTTTTAGTTCAAGATTATTTTGAAACTTACTTACACCACCTTAAAATACGAATTTTGTTAATAAAAACCACAACATAAAATTGAAAAAGCCTTGTCTTAAGTCAGGAGTAATGGAGTAATGAAGTACAAACCATTAAATTACAACAAAACGAGATACACTTCATATGAACAGTAGTAATGCATAATACAGAACGTAGAAAACTCGATATTAAATCAAGAATAATACTAGTGTGCAAAGCATGATTACAACTGAGAAAGGAGGGGGGGCATTAAACCAAGAATGGTACTGATGTGTTTGTTTGTTTGTAATTAAGCACAAAGCTACACAATGGGCTATCTGTGATCTGCCCACCACGGGTATCGAAACCCGGATTCTAGCGTTGTAAGCCCGCAGACATACCGCTGTGCCACTGGGAGGTGTACTGATGTGTAACCTATGATTTCATCTAAAAAGCTCGATATTATCCCATGAATGGTACTGATGTGCAGCCTATTATTTCAAGTGAGAAAGTTCGATATTAAACCAAGAACAGTGCTAATAAGCAGCTCATGACTACAACCGAGAAATCTCGACATTAAACGAAGAATAGTACTATTATGAAGCCCATGATTATAACTAGAAAAGTTCAGCATTAGACAAAGAATAGCAACATATCGTTATAATTTTGAAAGCTCAGCGTTAAACGAAGAACGGTACTTATGATCACAATTTAGATAAATCGGCATTGAAAGAAGAATGGTACTGATTTATAACGTATGATTTCAACTTATTTAAAACTCAGCATTGAAATAAGAATGGTACTGATTTATAACGTATGATTTCAACTTATTTAAACTCAGCATTGAAATAAGAATGGTACTGATTTATAACGTATGATTTCAACTTATTTAAAACTCAGCATTGAAAGAAGAATGGTACTGATTTATAACGTATGATTTCAACTTATTTAAAACTCAGCATTGAAAGAAGAATGGTACTGATTTATAACGTATGATTTCAACTTATTTAAAACTCAGCATTGAAAGAAGAATGGACTGATATACAACCTAGAGTTTAGAAAGCTCAGCATTAAACGTAGAAGGGTACTGATGTGCAGCTCATGATTACAATTGAGAAAGATCGATATCAAACCACGAATAGTACTATGATATACAAACTATAACTTGAATTTGAAAATGCTCGGCGAAAAACCAAGTACAAAGCTCACATATGCTAATAATATATAATTTATCACATATAAATTACATTTACTGGAAATAGAATTTTTTCCATAAACTTTTTGTTTGTTTGTTTGTAATTAAGCACAAAGCTACACAAAGGGCTATCTGTGCTCTGGCCACCACGGGTATCGGAACCCGGTTTCTCGCGTTATAAGTCTGCAGACATACCGCTGTGCCACTGGGGGGCCTTTTTTTTGTTTGTTTGAACTTAAGCACAAAGCTACGCAATAGGCTATCTATGCTTTGCCCACTACGGGTATCGAAACCCGGTTTCTAGCGTTGGGGCTTCCATAAACAGTCAAATTCAAAAGGTCAAATGTAGCAAAAAGAAAGTCATGCAGGTAGTTAGTTAGTAAAATTATTTTAAAAACATATTTGATTTCACTCGATACATATTAAATCATAAATAATTATATAATATATAATATTTGACTGTATACCTCTAACTCAGTCGTTTACACGTGATACATTTGCAGTTCAAGAAGCACCAGAATGAAAATAAACGGCGTATACCTATTGTTCGACAATTATCAGTTGTGTGTTGATGTCATTCAACCACTTCAGACAAACCATTACCATTAAACTGTGCCTTAATTGCATGCACTACTGTATTATAAAATGGTGTACAAATGATATATATGCTAAAAGTACTTATTGAAAAAGAGTGGAATCATCCTCCTTACTTAAATTAATGGTTGAAGTGTCTAACTAGGAACAGACCTTTCCCTAGAAAGTACTTATTGAAAGAGAGTGGAATCGTCCTCCTTAGTTTAAGAAAATGTTTTAAGTGTCTAACTAGGAACAGAAGGAACAGACCTTTCCCTATAAAAAAACACTGATGCATTTGTTCAATTTGGTTTGGAAGCATTACGTAGCTCACGCATATATTAACATCAAAGTACTGATAGGAATATTATCTGTATTAGTTATATGTATTATAAAACGAGCGATCAGTAATTTTGGTACAAAGTTTCGAACTGTCATATCACATCTAAATTTTTCTATCGGTGCGAGTAGTTCGGTGTGTTTGTTTGTTTGTAATTAAACACAAAGCTATACAATGAACTATCAGTGCTCTGTCCACCACGGGTATCGAAACCCGGATTCTAGCGTTGTAAATCTGCAGACATACCGCTGTGCCAATGGGGGGCAAGAGTAGTTCGAAACGTCATCTCCAAACTTAAGATCTGCGCTAACAGTCAAACATAAGTAAGATAGGTCGGTGGAACCCATTAAACTATCTAAATATGCGCTAACAGTCAAAACACAAGTAAGATAGGTCGATGGAGCCCATTAAATTATCTAAATCTGCGCTAACAGTCAAAACATAAGTAAAATGGGTCGGTGGAGCCCATTAAATTGTCTAAAATGAGGCATTAATAACCCTCCACCGAAATCATATTTTAAACAACATCTGTGAAATTATTGATATATTTGTAACAAAACAGAAATTAAACTATTTATGAGAAAACACGAAAACATATTACAACATCATGTTTTTACCCAGGCATAATAACTAAGAAGGCGTCCATAATGGGGCGGATCTAAATATCATGTGTATACGTAGGTAAAAAATTGAAGTATTAAATGTAAAGTTCTATAAAACTAATGTAACGTGACATGTTTACATCACTAGAGACAAGAATGGAAATACAGAATGTATAACTGAATAAATAAAACGATTAAACTATCACACATTCCATTGAAACACAATCAACATGTCCTTCACAAGGGTTCATACTACCAATATGATGTCATAAATATCAAACACAATATTCTGAAGCATCTTAACATAGCAAAATTAAACAAGAGCAGTAAAAGTTGTTCTAACAACTCATGCATATGATAATGTAACACCAGAAATACGTATCAGTAACATTTTAATACAGTGCATGTTTTACCAAAGAAATTGATGTCGCCAAATTAAAAATAGATGTAATAAGTAAACACATCAGCCCTTCATACCTATTAGTAAAGCGTTTGCCTATTAAATCTTTCATAAATTAAAATTTCTTTTCTGTACATTTCACTAAAATCATCACTTTCATACCTGCTAATCTGCTATTCACATTTACTACCGTGTATGAGCAAAGGCAATCTGTTGACGGGGGTCCGTTTCACAAACTTTTCGTCCACGTTGTTGACTCTACGTTAATATACCACAGACAACTTCTCAAATCATTAATTTTTCTGTCAAGTGTAGGAGGTTTGGCTGAAGCTAGTTATCTCTCCTAGCCGCCGCTGCTCATGTACCACCACAGGGTGTACACAACGGTTGTTGTTAGGTCAAGTTGTTCCTTCGTACAAACTGCACTTAACGAAAGACAGTCATCCAATAACGTGAAATGTTTAGTTACCCCAATACTTTATGTATATAAACAGTTAGACGTATTCAGAATTCTAACTGTCCTAAGGTGGATTGTATATCGTTATGGGGCGTTACCACGAAGGGAATCAGGTAAGAAGCCGTCGCAACTTTGCTGTATCCCGTCATGCACCCAAGAACCCATAGCCCGAACCACTGGTCCGTTTTCTTGGACAAGAACTGCGCTGGTTAGCTACAGGTGCACTTTAGAAAACTGAAACCTGCATACGTATAGCTGCTAGCTTGTCTATCCAGCCCGACCCGCAGAGTGAGCCCGCTTTCTATAAATCATTATTTTACGATGAGGATGCTCTGACAGCTCAGCCTCGAGCTGTGGTTCCCTCATGCAGATCCTGGAAAGGGGGATTAGCACCCCCTCTTAACATACTTAAAGTAAGCTGCTACCTAATTAACAGTTGGTATGTAATAACATTTGTTGACAGTTTCTGAGAAAACTGACCAGTCAAAAGTAAACCTGTCATTAAAAAGTTTTACTAAGACAACTGTTAAAAGTAGCAGATTAACTCTTAAAAATATGTTATGTAAAGACCACAATCACGTCATGAACTGTGACTACTGTAACTACATCAAGCAAAAATGTCAACTATGACACTTTAGTTATAGAATATGCTATAGTATTTTAAATCCTGTTACCATACTTTCTCTTTCCGAAACATTATACCTTGCTTGTATTCCTGTTTCCAACATTGCTTCATTGTATTGTTACATGTATGGCTACAAAATGGACTATCTGTACTAATTCTATCTCGGGGAATCGAACACCAAATTTTGGGGTTATAAGCCCACAAGTTTAACTCTGAGACACCGGTTTCAAAATATATATATATTCTTCTAAAGATATTCATACATCAGTATGTCTAACACTACTTCCACGTATCCTAAGAGTAAACTTTAATAAGTGAAAGAAGAGGGAATCCTCAATAGCCGCGGCTGTAATTAGACCTTAAATCAGTCAAGAGATGAAGCTATGAGCTAAAAGTTTGTACTTGAAAAAAAAAAGCAACTAAGAGCTATTCTATGAACCGCTATGTCGCGGCTAAAAATGAAAACTATAAGCCTAGCCCAATATTCAAACACTTTATTTAGATTCCTTTATAAAATTACATATGAATTCTTTTATTAAGCAATAAATCACTGTATCAAAAACTACAAATGTATTCCTGTGACAAACACGCCATCTTCCTCCTTGAATGAAACGAAATAAACGAATATTTTACTCAAACACTACTTTCAGATCTTCATTTTCAAAAACTAGTATGATTTCTATACGAAACAATAAATTTAGTTTGTGAATTTCTTTACTAAAGATTACCCGTGGGTCATATTATCAAATACTACACGTGTGCAGCCGAGTACCATCACTTCACGTGGATCTACAGATCAAATAATATACGTAAATCACTTTACAAAAACAAAAATGCGGATTTCTGTTTTCAAACATGTGTAAGTCCTGCATTTAACATTTATAAGTAGATTACGATATGAACTATTATTGCTGATCACGATATTAAGTAAGCAACATTTGGTTATCGGTGCCTAAAGCACATGTGTGGATCACTGTATTAATTGTTGTTACCGTATTGCAAAGTAACACAATGGGCTATCTGCATTTTGTCCAAAGTAGGAATCGAATCACTGATTTTAGCGTTGTAGATCCGTAAACTTATTTTGCTGACCCACCAGGAAACCAATGTATTAAGAACTAAGAATTTGGATATCGGTACCGAAACAGTTAGCGAGAATCTTTATATTCTAACGCTATTCTGCGCTTCAAAAATTAATCGCAAAATTGTACTTTAAACGATATACTTAAGTCCCTATTAAACAGTACATATAAATCTGTGCAGCAGACACTTCGAGTATTGTATGTTAATTCATGAAGAAAGCGCCATGTATCGTACGTGTAACAAACTATGTGTGTAAAAAGAAACCCATACGTACGAAGAGAAGAAAAGTTCACAGTTTCAATATAATGTTTACAAATAATATCCAGCCCATCGCAAAACGAAAACAAAATACAATGCAATAATGGTGTTATGTTGACTTTCATGTTTGGTTCACTGTTTCTCTGTATATTTTTATTTGTAACATTTTATTCTATAAAAAATATAGTAACATGTTTCAATGATACGTTTCTAAAGTAAAAAGAACAATGATAATAACATGGGTAAATCACAAAATATTTTTGAAAAAATCTTGCAAAATACCGTAACATTTGTATATGTTCTAAAAATACTATATTGCATTCATACTTATTCTAAAGGTCATATTCATGTATTCTAAGGAACACTATGCTATTTTCATATAAGTTCTAGTGACCAGAGTCATGTATGCTCTGAGGAAAATATATCATCTTCATATGTGTTTTAAACATCAGATTTATATAAGTTTAAGATATCTGTGTCATCTTCACGTACATATGCAAATAAACTTACATGTTGTAACATATAATATCTTGGTAGCTATGAAGAGAAACCTACTTCGCATTGGTACGTGTGTTAAATATATCATTCTGCCAAAGTTGAGTGATTTGCGAGCAAGGTGTTGTTGTAGATTGGGTTGTTTTCAATTCAGATTAAATCGGTTGAAAGAAACCTACTTTGCATTGGTACGTGTGTTAAATATATCATTCTGCCAAAGTTGAGTGATTTGCGAGCAAGGTGTTGTTGTAGATTGGGTTGTTTTCAATTCAGATTAAATCGGTTGAATACAATAAGATAGAATATCAAAAGAAAATAAATAAAGGATAATTTATATTACTGCAGCTGTAGCAAAGCAAAATTAATGTTATAATTTTAATCTACATCCTCAGTTCAATGTTGTGCAAATCGAGCATCTAGTATTCAATTACTTGATCTGATATGCGGACAGCTGATCAGTCAGCCTGTTCTATGTATGGGGATCTCTCACAAAAGTGAATCACAGCGTTTAAAGTATCTTAAATAATCTACCAATAACTTATTGGTAGATCTCAAACAAGACATTTTGATGTTTGATTCCTGTGGAAAGCTACCTGATGAACAAAAGTCAGTCAATAACAGAGACTCTTGTGAATTGACTATGCATGTCTCAAAATGTAGTTGTAAAACTGTGGAACCGCTTCCAAAGCAATGGGACAGTAACTCCAACACCTAGACAGGAAGATTAAAATCCACAACAAAATGAGACAGCTACTGGACACTGTGTAAGAACATACGATTAAAAACGGACTTCACAAGGCCGTAATGTGTAAAAATGTTCTACTATGTGTATTCCTCTCTCAAAAAAATATAATACAACTTGTTTGCAATAATGCTATGGGTACGTCCAGTGGAGCAAGGGAATGTTGGGAACAAAATAACTTTACAGATGGTTCATGCTTCACCTGAAGACAGATAGCAGTAGTATAATCATTTGAGGAGGGAGTATGGATCTGTAACCATTCCAAGTCTTGTTTTTATGGAGGAACGTGAAGCATGTGACAGTGGTGGAAGTATGGGCAGGAATAAGTACCAATGAACAGGCCGACCTCTACATTCTGTGGTTTTGTACTATTTATGACAAATATTATTTATTCGTTTGTTTTTCTTTTTATGTTCGGATATTCAAACATTGCTACTCAAGGGCTATCTGCATTAGCCGACACTAATTTTGACTGATATATTAGAGAGAAGGCAGTTAGTCAACAACACCCACTATCTGTGGGATTTTACGGTCACCATTTAAACGCATCCACAGCTTCATAATGTGGAATAAGGCTGACTGCATGCTTACCGGATTATAACCCCATAGAATTTTCCGGATATGTGTTGTATTCCTTCAAGTGAACTCCACATACTAAACATGCACAGGAAGCATCTGTGTTAGTGAAGTGACGGAGGATAACTAAGGACTGTGGTTGTTAAGCATGTAACCCCGATGAAGATACTCCATATGGAAGCGAAATATCGTGAACCGTTTGTTTGTTTGTTTATAATAAGCACAAAGCTGCACAATGGGTTATCTGTGCTCTGCCCACCACGGGTATCAAAACCCAGGTTCTAGCGTTGCCAGTCCGCAGACATACCGCTGTGCCACTGGGGAGCTTCATGAACTGTCAAGACGTAACGATACCTTTATCAATTATTCATTTTTTAAAGTATGCTGATTTGTTGATCATTAAATATGTGATTTCCATAAAAATAGACTGAGAGGGAATAATTGACACTATATCATAACAGAAGTATAATATTATAAGCTACAATTATCATGTAACTGTTTTATCCAGTGTAAATATTATATTCTTGAACTTAAATGATATGATGCTTAAGATGGGCCAGATATGGACAAATACTGCGTTGTTAAAGATTTCAAATCTTATAGTGGGATGATATAGCTATGCAAAATGTTATTATTGCAAGTTCCACAAACTTTAAATTTAACTGTAAATAAACAAAAAAGTTCACGAACTTAAAACTTCCTCGTCGTTTCATCTGGTTCAGGTATGAACAAAATAGTAAACATTTTACTAAAATTAGCACGTTTTAAGTTTCTTGAGATGACTGGAAGATATTGCTAACATTTAATAACTCGTTATCTAGATTCTATAGAATAAAACAAAAATATTAAAAAAATCTCTCACAGCTTGGTACCGTTATGACAACAATTTGTTGAAGTCTACGAACTTAGACAGTTACACATATTAATAAAGCTGACGTAATATGGAAAATGAACCAGTAATGTTAAGCCCCTTGGTGTTCCTTTATGAAGTACGTGACCCTGTGGAAACAGTAGCAACACTTAGTCGCGTGCTGCTTGTTGTTTGATGACTACCATTGAATAATATCCAAAGGTTTAGGCTTGTTAAATACTCTAGCGTGTTATCATAACCACTCCTAGTTTACTAGGGGTGGAACACAACAAATATTAAACGTCAGTTAACGAGAAAACGTGAGAAGCATCGCCCCCACGGTAAATCAAGCAACTTCAGAGTAAAGAGTTTTCATAAATTTAGTGCAGTTAGTAATGTAATATTCGTGAACACGTAGATAAACTGTTACCGCAGAATCCGAGTGGACGAGGATTAGGCAGTCAGGTGAAAGTAAACGACGAATTTCTATGACGATGAAGTGGTGGAAACTATCAAGTGTTAAAGTAAATAACCTGAATGAAAGATTAAATAATTCGCGTTTTTCAGTAAACAACACAGACTGTTTTTAGGTACGCTGAATTCAGCGTACATAGTTAAAAATGTTTAACGTGACGTTATAATGTGATCGAAGATAATATTGAAACAAACATGATATATATAGTTTTATTTTTCGTTAAAACAATTGTGTACTGTTTTGATATATCGAGACATCTTTCTATTTAATCTTTCAATATTTATTATTAGGAATTAAAAGTACATCCTGTGTGGCAACCTTTCAAGATTGTATATCACAGAAGACAATTTGTCTATCTTCTGACGCTACACATTCTGATGGTATATCCCAGAAGACAATTTGTCTATCTTCTGACACTACACATTCTGATGGTATATCCCAGAAGACAATTTGTCTATCTTCTGACGCTACACATTCTGATGGTAACCTTTGGAGACTGCTAATCCCGGAGTACAATACCTCACAGAAGACAATTTGTCTATCTTTTGACACTACACATTCTGATGGTATATCCCAGAAGACAATTTGTCTATGTTCTGACACTACACATTCTGATGGTAACCTTTGGAGACTGCTAATCCCGGAGTACAATACCTCACAGAAGACAATTTGTCTATCTTCTGACACTACACATTCTGATGGTAACCTTTGGAGACTGCTAATCCCGGAGTACAATACCATATAAATCTGTGTTAAACAACATGTTTTGTCTAAGAATATGTTGTATACATGTTTATTTTTGAATGAATAAAGTGCTTTTGAACGTTGAAATTTGTTAACACCTGTGTTTGGATTTATACTTTCAAGAATTAACGTTTTTATATACCTTAATAATAAGTTTTAAATAATCAGACACAAGTAAATGTAATCTATGTACTTGACTATATTCTATAAAATAATGATGGAAGGTAAGTTCTTCAACAGGCGTCTTAATGATTTTTTTTATTTAATGAATAGCATATTAATTAAACTGAGATTATATCAAGATGCAAAAAGTAGACGAGCATGTTTCGTCTTGACATTAACTTCATATACTTACCATATTGTTGATATCATCTCTCGGTACAAAACTCATTGAAGCTACATCACTTTCCACCTATTTATTCACTAGGTGAACAAGATAATTACTCCCAGAGTGATACTGTATGCCATAAAGAACCCCAAAGAAAGCAAGAAGAGCAACAAGTGGTTCTACTACTTTCATATATAGGCTTAGGAGCAGGTAAGTGACACTACGGTCGGCTAAGGCAACAAAATATAAAGTGTAACTATCAGTCAGTACTTCTTCTCCTGTTGTGGCAGGTTATACTTCCTTGTGTCTAACTAATATCATGTTATTTACTTTGAAAACAATACAGAACTCTTGATGTTGAACAAACCAGTAATTCTACAGAAAAAAAAAGTCGTCTACTGTATTATAAAACTAGTTTAAAAAACTGAAAAGATGTTCAGTTATGTTAATTGTGGCTGTGATGGTTTTTATCCACCAACTTAGAACTAAAGCACAATATAGCTGTGATGGTTTTTATCCACCAACTTAGAACTAAAGCACAATATAGTTGTGGTGGTTTTTTATCCACCAACTTAGAACTAAAGCACAATATAGTTGTGGTGGTTTTTATCCACCCACTTAGAACTAAAGCACAATGTGGCTGTGATGGTTTTTTCACCCACTTAGAACTAAAGCACAATGTGGCTGTGGTGGTTTTTATCCACCCACTTAGAACTAAAGCACAATGTGGCTGTGATGGGTTTTTTTCACCCACTTAGAACTAAAGCACAATGTGGCTGTGGTGATTTTTATCCACCCACTTAGAACTAAATCACAATGTGGCTGTGATGGTTTTTATCCACCCATTTAGAACTAAAGCACAATGTGGCTGTGGCGATTTTTGTCCACCGACCTAGAACTAAAGCACAATGTGGCTGTGATGGTTTTTATCCACCCACTTAGAACTAAAGCACAATGTGGCTGTGATGGTTTTTATCCACCCACTTAGAACTTAAGCACAATGTGGCTGTGGTGGTTTTTTATCCACCCACTTGGAACTAAAGCACAAAGCTACGGTACTTTCCAAAATAAGTTCGTCCCTTTGAAATTTATTACTCATGATGATCTCAACGTCATGTGAAATACAGTTTTTTGACTTTAAAATATTAACTGAGCATTTCTACAAAAGATGAAACGTAAAACATTGTCGAATGTTTGAAACATCTCTATGTGCCATCGTCAACTGAGAATAAAACCGAGGTCATGACGGTTGTCATTTAAAGCACGTAAAGGCAGAAATGAAGTACAGGTAGGATAGAAATCTCACATATGCCTATTTTTAATAGGTTTGTTTGTGGTCCCACTTGTTTTACGTCAGTCTGATATCTTAGTGCATATCACACGGGGATGTGACAGGAGGCAGTTATTATTTTATGACGTTGCGATAGCCAGTTCATAGTTAATTAAAACGTGCTTCTTGTTACATACAACGTGGGACCGTTTACTCTTGTTTTTAATAGTTACCATTAAGTTACGTCCGAATAATAATAAATTGAAGTTGAATGTTTGCGGCCTGTTAGTAGCAGACAACAGACCAAATAAAAATCAAGCAACAGTTTTTTTTTATTTGTCTGTAATTACCATGATGAACAGCGTGTGAGGCTCACTGAAACCAAGAACATTTTTCATCACGTTCAACAGATAATAAGTTATTCGAATTCCCACTCTATAAAACTTATGATGTCTTCAATGGCCTTTAAGTTAATAAGTTAAACTCAAGTAAGAACTGTAGCTAATTGCAATGTTAGTTTAATAAAGTTCACAAAAGTAACAGTTTAATAAACTGTTGCTTAGTTTCTTTGACTGCTTTCAAACTCGAGCCAGGAAAAATATTTTCTTTCTCGAAACAAGACTTTTTTTCATCTGATGAGCCAATAAAATGATTATATTCGTTTTGAAACTGCAACTTTTCCCAGTTCTGCTTCCATAACCGAGCAAACGAAGAAACTCCCAACGAAATGTCATTGAAGACCATAAATATCTTAGTCTCTCATCTAAGTTCACCCCTTAGAATTCTGAAAAATTGGAGCACTCTTCGTCTGTGTTTACAGCATACAATAATCAAATTAATTTACAGATTACTGAATTATTATTTTTTTACTGTTTACTATACGTGGAGTCTACGTGTTACATTAAACCGTTTACTACAGTTGGAGTCTACATGTTACATTATACCATTTACTACAGTTGGAGTCTACATGTTATATTATACCGTTTACTACAGCTGGTGTCTACATGTTACATTATACCGTTTACTACAGCTGGAGTCTATATGCTACATGATGCCATTTACTACAGTGAGAGTCTACATGTTATATTATACCGTTTACTACAGCTGGTGTCTACATGTTATATTATACCGTTTACTACAGTTGGAGTCTACATGTTATATTATACCGTTTACTACAGTTGGAGTCTACATATTATATTATACCGTTTACTACAGCTGGTGTCTACATGTTATATTATACCGTTTACCACAGTTGGAGTCTACATGTTATATTATACCGTTTACCACAGTTGGAGTCTACATGTTATATTATACCGTTTACTACAGTTGGAGTCTACATGTTACATTATACCGTTTATTGCACGTGAAGTCTATATGTTACAGTATACCATTTACTACACGTGAAGTCTATATGTTACAGTATACCGTTTACTACAGCTGGTTTCTACATGTTTCATTATACCGTTTACTACACGTGGAGTCTAGAAGCTACTTGATATTGAGTAACTTTATGTGTTTGGCTCTTACGTCACTTAATGTAAAGAACTGACCAAAACAGAAAACTGTGAAATCACTTATTGTTCATGTCAGTTTGTTTGTTTGTTTGAAGTTAAGCACAAAGCTATACAAAGGGTTATCTATGCTCTGCCCACCATGGTAATCGAAACCCGGTTTCTAGCATTGTAAGTCCGCAGTCATACCGCTGTGCCACTGGGGGGCTTTTATGTCAGATACCTTGAGTACCCCAGAAGCAATTAATGATATCAAATGAAATACTGAAATAACTTTTGTTCACTTTTTATTGTAACTAGAAGTCCTATTAGTTTAGAAGAATTTTTAAAGCGTAGACGGGGTCTACGCAGGTAATTCTAAGGTTACGTAACCTGACATTCTATTGAACATATCGATATAGTAAACATAGGAATATAATAAAAACAATACAAAATAAAGATACATATCTGTAAATTTAGAGTCAAATAACATAAAAATGACAATTTTATGAAATATATTCCAAAATAAACAAAATTCATACTTATAAAACTGAACATCGTTTGACATCTTTTATATGCACGCACTTTGTAGTATCGCTCTTGGCAGCTCATTTGGTTCAATATAACTTATTTAGGTCGGTTATGGGTTATGTCAAGAACCATTCGTTCTTCTTCCGTATATTTTAAGTTAAACTAAAGTTGATCTCTGTGATTAGGGGGCGGGATTAAAATTTGTACTACTTGAACACCTCTTGTACGTAGACTATGGTAGCGCACGAACAATCTCTACATCTTTTAATGCTCATTAATTATGAAACACTGGGAAGTCTATACATCCCTTAATCCTCATGAATTATAATGTCCTGGATAATCTCTACATCTTTTAATGCTCATTAATTATGAAACACTGGGAAGTCTATACATCCCTTAATCCTCATGAATTATAATGTCCTGGATAATCTCTACATCTTTTAATCCTCATTAATTATGAAACACTTGGAAATCTATACATCCCTTAATCTCATGAATTATAATGTCCTGGATAATCTCTACATCTTTTAATCCTCATTAATTATGAAACACTGGGAAGTCTATACATCCCTTAATCCTCATGAATTATAATGTCCTGGATAATCTCTACATCTTTTAATCCTCATTAATTATGAAACACTTGGAAATCTGTACATCCCTTAATCCTCATTAATTATAATGTCCTGGATAATCTCTACATCCTTTAATCTTCATTAATTATGGTGTACTGTGTAGTCTCTACATCCCTTAATCCTCGTTAATTATGATGTCCTGTCTGAACAATATCTAGATCCCTTAGTCTTCATCAATTATGATGCCCTGGGGTATATTTGCATCTTTTAATCTGCATTCATTATAGTGCCCGTGGCAATCTCTGCTTCCATTAATCCTCATTAATTTATGGTCTCCTGGGCACTCGCTATATTCTATCTACGCAGATAGGAAGTTATATCTTGATTTCTAAAAGTTATATGGTCACGAGGAATACTTTCATGCCTATGAACTCTAAAATTACCGATTTATTTTTTTAAACCGTTCACTACCGGTAGGGTCATGTGGATCCCATGCATTTATACACGAGAAGTTACACTATTTATAGCTTTTATATAATCCTATATTTGCACATTAATGCAATATTCAACAGAATAAAGCTTCAAAATTTCATTTTAAATTATAAAATAAGAGCAGTATGGCAACTATCAATAAACTAACAAAATCATCTTTCCTTAACCATCACAATTGTCGTATAATATATTGGAATGGTCTTTACACACAAAGTTTGGCAGTTTTTGAATCTTTCCCTGGATTGTTATCAATGTTTGAAGGCAACATGTGTTTGCATTTGCTTATAATTTTTGTTTTGTTTTGTTTAATTAGTTCTTTTCCTAGTATATCTTAAGTGACCTTCTTTCATTCCAAGATGAATCCATAAAACAAAAGCATTTATGCAATTTACATCTAATGTCTTATAGAAAAAAACTAACTGGTTAACACCTTGTATTAGTTTTAGTTGAGTAGCCCTTAGCAGGTGGTCAGCAGTATCCTCTCCATATTTGGCAATCTAGTATCATCACTGGCTATTAGGCTGCTGAGGTAAAGTTTCGGCTGATCTTGCATACTGCTTTTCACTTTTTTTTCGGGCAATGTGGAGTTAGAGCAGAAAATTCGCTGAAAACAATAAAGCGAAGTTAGTCGAGAAGTCGGCATGCTCTTCTACCAATATCATTTCAGTCGGCTTGCTCTTGTACCTGTACCAATATCATTTCAGTTGGCATGCTCTTGTACCAATATCATTTCAGTCGGCATGCTTTTGTACCAATATCATTTCAGTCGGCATGCTTTTGTACCAATATCATTTCAGTCGGCATGCTTTTGTACCAATATCATTTCAGTCGGCATGCTCTTGTACCAATATCATTTCAGAGGGCAGTACAACTCTGTTTATTCTGTCAAGTGTTGTTGCTCGCATATTCAGTTATTTCTTGGCTAACTTCAAACACGCAAAAAAATTAACATAAGGTTCACTGCACTCACTGTTTTTTAACCTCTGGGTCATGTCCAGTACATGTCCTTGGTACTGTTCTCTTGACTGTTCTTCTTCTCCCTTTCTCTACATTTGCATATTATGAATATAAAATGTGTCACTATAGCAAATTTTGACGTCAAATGTTCCAGATTTGTTGGGAATATATTGTTTAAAGATTGCACATAACACTGCTGAAATGTTTGCATCCATACATTGAGGATGCATTTTATAGCATCCAGTTAACGCTTTGTTTACCTTTTCTGCGTTAATCGGCATTATGAAGTAGAAGTCATCTTGAAATTCCATGAATTCTATTACGTGTCACTGCTTGTGGAAGAATTTGGTGTACTATTACTCCGATTTCAATGCTGGTCCATTGCTTCGTTCAAGAAGCAGAAGTTTTAAACAATAAAAAAGTACCAAAATCATCTTAGAAGGAAAACAAATTAAACATGCATTCTGAAACATCTGATACAGCAAACAAATAACAAATGTAAAATATAAAAAAATCTATTCTTAGGGGGGAGGAAAAGTTCGAAAGTGTACTTGACTCTTTCCGGTCCAACAAAATCGGTGCTAAATAGTCCGATACAGCGGATGATTTGATTTATGAATACAAGCTAGCACCATCACACCGAAGAAACATTGTACATCGTTAGAATCCAAAGGCTTCCATGTTTTTCACAACAACTTCTCTTTGTTTATTTGTTCATTTCGGTACTTCTTCCATAGTGTTCTGCTTCACATATATATATATATTTCATGCAGGTAAAACTGTATCAATATTTCTTCTTTTATATATAATTGGATTTGATAATTCTTTGCAAATTTACAGATGATTTTCACCAAGTTGGCTGCCATCTTGATGTTGTAAACCACCACACTTTTTTACATCTGGATAAGTTAACTTCAGTTTTTCATCAGTATTGTCACAACTTTCATTACCGGTCTTATTTTACTCTATATTTATATCACTAGCATTTCCATCAAAAGATGAATGAATGATCGTCTTTACTTTCAATACTTTAAGCTCATGGTCATTTTCAGAATTATCAATAATGATTCTAGCCATCACACCTTTGTCCCTAAAACTAATTTTACTTGTAAGAGGGCTAAAATTGTAATGAATTTCACATTAGAAGTGTCAATCCTTTATATATGTGAAAGTTGATTCAGCATAATGCAGTAAGAAAGATGACTCAAAATGGTGTAGTAGGTTTACTGCTTATTGCATCATATTGAGTATTTTTCATGATTTTTTTGTTACAGAATTCAGTGAAAAGAACTGACCTATCTTTTATACTTAAATCATTCATTTCCTGTGTAAAATGCATAGAGGTCAATACGAAATCCAGCAGTAATTAATGAAAGTAATTGTAATATCGATCTTTTTTGTGTGACTCGTATGTTAATAGAGGTCCACATGCAACTTGATCATCACTTGTTTATAAAAGCCAACGGAGTTTATATCAGTAACTCTAGAGTTAAGATTTCTTTAGTTATTAACTATTTTTAAATTTCCATAGTTTTATATGATCGTAAATAACCTCTTCAATTCCTTTTTCGAAGTCCATGAGGTTCGGGAATAATATGCGGCACTCTTAATTTCCATATGTTCCTAAGGATTACTTATATAACCCTCTTCTCTGATAATGGTTCCCGTGTATAATCAGTGTACTCCATGATTTCCTTGTAATTTATGGTTACATGTAATCCATGAAATCTTTCTACACAACAAATAAATCAGCGAATAATTTATGCATCATGAAGTAACAGTGACTGATCATAATGTTCTATGGAAACTCAATATCATTCTACATAGATCACATAAAATCACGCCTCACATAGATCACATAAAATCACGCGTCACATAGATCACATAAAATTTCACGCTTTTAAAGGAATTATTTATTCGCATTATTGTTGCGTAACTGTCGTAATAATGGTAAGTCTCCTATAAGTGTCAGAGAATAGCTTCTATGGTAAGTCTCCTATAAGTGTCAGAGAATAGCTTCTATGTAGATATATTTTCAAATATCATTGACTATGTCATAAGCTTCCTGTACTAAAATCCTTAGGTGGTTGATAGCTTTCGCAAATATTCCTCAAGCAAATCAATTCTTAAAACACAGGTTGTTGTTCTATAAAATACAACAACTTTTCATCTTGTCAGGCCTGATCTGATTCCTGAAGGAAGAATAACAACGGGATAGAACGGCAGTCTATTCTCTATCGACAGTTAAATTCTTAGTTCAAAATACAATAAAAGCTTAGAGTTATAGAAAGTAGAAACTTTAGAGTATAACAGTGCTGTGAATACAGTTATAGAAAGTAGAAACTTTAGAGTATAACAGTACTGTGAAGATAGTTATAGAAAGTAGAAACTTTAGAGTATAACAGTACTGTGAAGATAGTTATAGAAAGTAGAAACTTTAGAGTATAACAGTACTGTGAAGACAGTTATAGAAAGTAGAAACTTTAGAGTATAACAGTATGCAGTTTATAGAACAATGTGGTGAATATTATTATATTCAATTTTTCAAAACGTACCTTGAAATAAAAATTTTGATAAAATGTTTTAAAAATCTGAATTTATGTTGTAACAGTATAGAAGGTTGCTGTCATTTACCAACGGTATATTTACTCTAGAAATATTGATAATTTAGTCATTTTCTGAATGCAGCAGAAATAATGAAAGCATGCTCAGTTTAGCATGCTCATGTCTCGTGAAGTAAATGGAGCTTCCTCGTCTTGAATTATCTCCCAGAATGAAGCTCTTGTCACTTATTTCCTATATTTATTAGTAAATATTGCTGTTTACATAATTGGGTTAATTTTGTGCTTTCTTTTGATCTAGCGCATCCGGAACCTGCCACTGCATTAAATATAAGTCAGGTCACCAATCTAGATTTCAATTACCAAGTCGAATTGCTTCACATTTTTAAACGTACAAAAAACATCCGGATTTAGCTAATTAAATCGTTTGCCCAAGGCCGTATGTTGTTCCTCACGCTGGGGGTCCAGCCTATTCAAGCTTTATCCTTGTACATATATCAAGATTAAGGTTTATAAAGGTTTAGTAAAGCTTTGCTCGTCTGTCTTCACGGCCACTAAATCTTAAGATTAAAACATCAAAAAATAATAGTAAAATAAATAATGCCGACCACGAGTATATCCAACAAATTATTTGTATAAGCCAAAAAGACCAAAAGAAATATATATATAGTGAGGGTTGTTTGAAGCATTTTACATATTAGTGCATTATTTCAAAGGTAGGTAAGTGTCAGCTTGTTTGTCTCAATATTTACTTGTTGTCGTCCCTAGTCAAGCTAGATTCTCTATGCTCTTAGTCAAAGCTCACTTTTAAACATAGTACAGTATAAAAATAAAGTAATTTGAACGTTTATTCCAGAAGGTTCAAGGTAAATTTTTGGGCCTATGACGCTCAACTCGGGGTTCGATATCTGTGGAGAAAGCCCACTGTGCTGATTTGCTCTTAAAACAAACATATTTAAACGTTAAATATTTTGTTTTGTGTATACTAATTAACAAGGTCAATAAAACAGGTGAATTGTGCAAATATGGAATTTTATTATAAAATACCATTTTGACATGTTGAAGTTAAACACTTTAGTAAACTTAGAGGTGTTTGACAAGTTTGGGAATTCCCGATATCTATCATCATATATAATAGCCAAATGTCTGTCTGTTACGCTCTGTATCTCCTGTACGGTTAATAAAAATGCTGCTTTTGAAGAGTACATTACAGGAAACTTATTGATTTTTTTTTGCAATTCCTAAAATTTAATATCGATATCAACATCGATCCGTTAATCTTCGTGTGTGCTGAACGGTCAATCTGAGAAAAACGTATTAAAAACAAACATGTTCCTTTTTGTGAGTGGGGAAAACGACACTTCCTTCGTCGACTGATTGAAAAAAAGTATTTCAAAGATAGGACCATGAACGATAAAAAACGCATAAAGAGAGGACCGTGTTTAAGTATATATTTGTTGATGTTCGGTTTATAAATGTATATCTATTTCTTTCATGTCAATATTATATACATGCATGATTTTATTGTACCATGTCAAATAAACTGATTTGAATTTAATTGAATATCTCCTCTTTGACACTTCTTACAGAAATAACAATTGTATAAAAGGGCTCACTTCGGTAGAGGTTTTTATTGCTCTCAGTGAAATGACAAGGAATGGTGTCATCCAACGGAAAAAAAAAATCCCGCAGCTACTTAGCGAACTTGAGGGCTCTATTGTGAGGGTTGTTTTAAACATCTTACATATTAGTGCATTATTTCAAAGGTAGGTAATTGTTAGCTTGTTTGTCTCAATATTTGCTTGTTGTCGTCCCTAGACATCGAAACCCAAACATTTTTGCAAACAATGCATTACAGCCAGTCTCCTTTGCTTAAAAATAAACGCAATTCAATTTTCCTTATTTAAATAACACATGAAATGACAAGAGACGTTTGTAAACGGTCCATTAGATAATCCTATTGCATATACACTCAAGGGGTTGGGTTGACTTCAAATTTTATATTTATTTATCACTATATTTACAAAAATTACAGTTGATATATTTCAACGGGCATTTGCTATTATGCATATTAAAAATGTTTTGTTGGAACGTTGAACAGATTTCTACTAACTAACACCTTATTTAACCTTTCATTTTTTAGACTATGACTATATTATAATTTTATTGGTATAATTAATTAGCTAGCTCTGTATAAGAGAGACATTGTGATATAATAATATAATGATATAATGATATAATATTTTGTGGATAATACGTCATCACACACTTTAAATTCAGTAATATCCTTGAATGCAAAAATTACATCGTCTGATCAATGAACCTGGCTATAAAGATGTGACACTGTACCTTGCCCCCCTGAGCCCCCAAAATTAAGTATGATGAGCATTTACAACCCTTCAATTATATACATATATAGAGTTGTCTAACAAGAGTTACAGAGTACGCAAGAACATTATATGCAAACAGCGCCTTTTGCGTGTTCGCAATGGACCAAGCGATTTACACCATAGCTCTCAAGAACGTTGGATGCAGGATATCACATATTTAGAATATACTGTTGTTATCATTTTCTTAGTTTCTCCACTCTCACATACTAGGCCAATGAAGAATTATGAAGGGCATTAAAATATATTGAATGCCTATCGTTTATTATAAAAAGTTATCTGGCTAAATGTGCATTTAATTTATTTACAGGGTTTTTGAAGGCTTTCACTTATGGTTAATTCCCTTCTCAGTTCTAGCTTCGAATTATTAATCCACAAAACAGACAGTGACTAATGATACACGCCAAACTGTCATATACTTTTCGAATAAATTAAATACAGTTAAGAAATTTACAGCACTTCTACAGTCTTCGTTGTCCATACTCTGAAAAATGTATTCAATATCAGAGATAAATGGATCATGTCAGCAAAACGTTACATTAAACTTTTTATAGCAAACAATATTTAATAAAAGCAGAAATAAATCAAAGGTAAAAGTCAGTTCTAAACGAGTATGACAATTTTCTTTTCAGTTTCTCATGCACTTAACCAGAAAAACTTTGTATTTCAGTTTGTTCCTTTAAATTGAAACATATTACCCTGATAGAAACATTATAGGTTTTTGTCTAAGCAACATGGTGACGTTTTAGTTCTTCGTCAATTTAATCGGAGAATGGTCTTACAGTTCCTTCTGTTTTTAACAAGGAAGATAACGCTTTAGTTAGTCGGTTTTCATCGCCAAAAGTTCATTAACTCAATAAGTTTACACTGGAAAGTCTTTGATTTTTCTCGACAATGGGGCCTGCACGAGACCATTTATGGTATTACTGTCGTATCTTCATAATTATGCAAGACAACGCCCTCTTCAATGTGTAACTCTTACATTGAAACAATAAGATCGTATTACAATGTGTCTAACACCAGAAACACACAAAGCAAGACCATCTAAGGTAACAGTAGTAATAAACCCAGGTATCAAAATGAAAGAATGTATTTATTGGCTCACTCAAGGTGAGCTGAAAATTTATAGTACTGAATGTAAGAAATACATGAATTATTGCCAAATCTTAACAATAATGTCTAACTCGATCTCTTTACTACCTAAAACACTCTGAAGTAACTGAGTTAAGAACATTAATCACATGATCATTCTACTAAACGTTCTAGAATTACTTTCGTATGTTTTTTTTTTGTGTTTTTAAGAAAAGATAAATATAAATCGGGAATAATAAAACTGAAGTTTCGTCTTTAAAAAGAAATCATGAATATA
>NW_013665886.1:529035-531735 GCF_000517525.1 Limulus polyphemus
TGAATGTAAGAAATGTTAGACATTATTGTTAAGATTCGGCAATAATGCATGTTCGATCTCTTTACTACCTAAAACACTCTGAAGTAACTGAGTTAAGAACATTAATCACATGATCATTCTACTAAACGTTCTAGAATTACTTTCGTATGTTTTTTTTTGTGTTTTTAAGAAAAGATAAATATAAATCGGGAATAATAAAACTGAAGTTTCGTCTTTAAAAAGAAATCATGAATATAAATATGATATTCAGAAGTACAGAAGCTAAACTGTCTTACTTTTCTAGTTATGATATGATAAAATTAAATGAAAAAAACACCTGATCGTTTAAGTTGAAATTTCGTTTTATTACAGAAAAAGTCCCCGGTGGGACAGCGATAAGTTCACGGACTTCTAACGCTAGAAACCGTTCTGCAATTCTCCGCGATGGGCACAACAAATAGCCCAATGTGGGTTCGTTTGCTCTAAAGTCAAGCACAGAAATATTTTTACAACCCAGGTATTATTTTATGAAATCACGATTAAAATAATCAGTTAATCATTCCTTTCAACGCAGATGAGTTAAACAAACAAGACTTTTATTCAGTTTTTATATTTATGACAATAGTGAAGGAGTGAAAGTTTAATGTCTGAATATACTGTTAGAAAGAAAAACTAATTAACCACAGTTTAAAAATCGCTGAAGACGAAACAGGTTCTAAAAATTTAATAAGGTAATGAACAACTTTGAAGATTGTTACCGAGCAAGAGTTTGAAAATATATAAAAGTAAACTTTTTTAAAATTCTGCTGTTATTGTTTCTGTGCATATTTATCAGTACACAAATTCTGAATAATCGGAATTACAAGATCTGTTTAACAGGTGCTACAAGATCTGTTTAACAGGTGCTACAAGATTTGTTTAACATGTGCTACAAGATATGTTTAACAGGTGCTACAAGATATGTTTAACATGTGCTACAAGATATGTTTAACATGTGCTACAAGATATGTTTAACAGGTGCTACAAGATCTGTTTAACAGGTGCTACAAGACTTGTTTAACATGAGCTACAAGATTTGTTTAACATGTGCTACAAGATATGTTTAACATGTGCTACAAGATTTGTTTAACAGGTGCTACAAGATCTGTTTAACAGGTGCTACAAGATTTGTTTAACATGTGCTACAAGATATGTTTAACATGTGCTACAACATATGTTTAACGTGTGCTGAAGACAACCAATCATTTATGATTCTGTTCAAGATTAACAGTTACCGAAGGATACATATGTTTACAATGTGTGTGTGTGTGTGTAATAACCACTGGTCGAACACGAAGGTACATTAAACATGAGTATTTTGGGTAGAAGTGAATTTGGCAAAACTTACAGGAGGATGTTTTGTCCTGATTGGGAGAGTAGTTGATCAGATGACGTTTGAATAGATTTTATTAACATTTTTTTTTTGGCTGTAATGGATGAACTGTCACGATAAAAGAGTTTATTATATTTAGGCCAGAGCTGGAGATGTCATCGGGATAGCTTAGATATAGTTTATTAACATTTTTATGGTCAGTGATAAATTAACTGTCATGAGGATAGAGTTTGTCATATTTAAAATAATGGTGAATTAGAAGATAATAGGTTATGATAAATAGATCTTTTTCAACATTTAAGACAGATAGTATGAAGTTTAGATGAACAGATGTTTGTTGTTTTAAGATGATAGGTCAGGAGTGAATCACGTTTATTACAAAAGCGCTTTTTCACATTTAGAGTAAGAGTAAATAACAAGAAATTAGTTTAGTTAAGGTTTATATGTCAAGTTTTTCTTTTACGTTTAATATGGAGGAAATTTGTTCATCTTTTAGGTCAAAATGTGAATGTTTACAAAAAAAGACATTGCAAACCAAAACGTTAATGTTAATAACAAGAGATTTCTAGTTAATATGCATAAACCAGTCATCGGTTTCAGGACTTTAATATTTACTTTGTGATCTTACAAAGATTCTATATAAAAAAAAAAAAACTTAACTGGACATTCTGAAACAAAATGTCTACTTTAATGATCTAGAGAATATCTATTCCGACAGAAAGAACATGTTATGTGTTATATACTTCTATGTGTAACATGAGAACAGTTATTTTTCTAAAGTGAAGCATTTGTTCATTGTTATATTTGTTAAACTTATCTACAAATGAGGATCCTTCCAAACAGAAATAATTGTGATGTTCCATAATATTTTGTAGTAATGTATTTGCGATACCTCTATCTCTTTAGGGATTCTAGAGTTCAATAACCTGTTCAAGTTTCAGACATAAAATTCGTCGGTTAACTAACTTCAAGAAAATTGTACGTCACAAGTTGAAAGAACATGTTGAGTGACTACACCGTTTGTATTAATCACACGTCGGTTAACTAACTTCAAGAAAATTGTACGTCACAGGTTGAAAGAACATGTTGAGTGACTACACCGTTTGTATTAATCACACGTCGGTTAACTAACTTCAAGAAAATTGTACGTCACAGGTTGAAAGAACATGTTGAGTGACTACACCGTTTGTATTAATCACACGTCGGTTAACTAACTTCAAGAAAATTGTACGTCACAGGTTGAAAGAACATGTTGAGTGACTACACCGTTTGTATTAATCACACGTCGGTTAACTAACTTCAAGAAAATTGTACGTCAACAGGTTGAAAGAACATGTTGAAGTGACTAC